>NW_010224968.1:0-19202 GCF_000690775.1 Eurypyga helias
CTGCTCGCCCCCTGCGCCCTCGGCGCCCGCCACCGGCCGCCTCAGCTTGCCCAGGGCCCCTCTGGAGCAAGCCCCGGAGCTCTCTGGGGAGCCCAGGGCTGCTGGACCCGCTCAGGAGGGACAGCGGGTCACGCTACTGCTCAGGGTGGCAAGGGGAAGGCGTGCCGCAGCCTCGCCTGTGCCCGCGTGATGGCCGTGAGGGCCCAAATTTGGGAACCCCTTGTCAGGACATCACCGTAAGAGCCGTAGGAGCATGGCTGTACCTAGCTCAGAGATCGGGGTAACTGTCGAGGTGCTGGACCTCAGGGTGAACCGTTCTAGGGCCTCCATGATGGGGAATGGAAAAACTTGTGAAAATGACTTTCAGCTAATGACCTCCTTGAACTAGCTCGGAAAATAGTTGAAGCACTCACGTAAACTGAGCAATTTCCACTGATTTCCAGCAATATCAAGAAAGAACGTTTGAAATCCACGCTTTCTGCGTGTCCGTAGCCTCGTGTAAAGGGGAACGGTGCACGTTTCAACAGCAGGCGGTATTGGGGCAGTGTTAACAACGGGTTAAGTTCTACCAGCCATCAGGTAAGGCTTTTCAAAACAGTGTCAGAAGAGCAGGACTGCCCTTCTGTGCCAAAGGGCTGCAAAGAAAAAAATAAAGTTTGCATTTGTTCGACGCGACAGGGCGCATTTTTAATACTGTTTGGATTACTAAAATGCTATTGAAATCGGTCTAGTTACTGACGTGTTTGCTGTACCCAGACTTTCACTGACCTGAAGGAATGGGCTCTATTTTAGTCATCGTCTAAATTTGTCTGCTGCAGAAACACCCATGGCTCCATCTTCACGTCCAGATTCCCTACGAGTAGGCTCTGTTGACTACTTTGAGGTTAAACGTTTAGGTTTCATTCTGCTTTTATGCCTTTCCTTTTTGCTCTGAGTTGGAGGCGAGGCGACGCGAAGGACTCTGCGGCTCTGATCTGGCAATGAGATCCCCGTGCACATACGCATCGCTATCGCATCAGGCTGTGGTCTGGCAAGGCAGAAAATCCAGCAGTACAACTATTACTGGCTCGAAATAATGGGGTGGCCGCATGATGCGAAGTGCTGATCTGGTATTCATTCACTCTGCCTGCTCAAGTTAATTCAAGAAGTTTTTGACAGGTTAACTTTTTACTAGCAGACCTGATGCCAGATCAGGTATCGCCATACACAGCTCCAGCCGGATCAGGTGTCGTCTGCACCCCTGCGGCTGGCGTACGGCCAGCGTAAAATTGGCATCGGCTCCGTACCGTGTGCGGTGGCTCATTCAGCAGAAGCGTGACCGCGTGCCTTGGCCCGAGCCCGATCAAATTTGTACTCCTGGGTGATCCAGCCATGCGTAGACCTGGTTGTAATGATGGTGGAGCTGCAGCCCCACACAGATGCCGTACTGGGGGTGTCACCCACTGCGAACTATCTTTGTAGTATTATTTATTCAGTTTTGCGCTGTCGGGGGCGGTGCTTAACCATCGGGTGAATAAAAAAAATATTAGGAGCCATAGGTTTTGCTGAGCAGCTGCGCTGCAAATCTCCTTCTGTGCTCAGACGGGCGGTAGAGCATCGCAGCCGCCAAGGAGAATTTCCCCGAAGCGAGGAGCAGGTGAAAGGTGCGTCGCCTCGTGGGCCTGCCTCGGCAAGGATTGCTCGGCCGAAGGCAGCGGGTCCGCTTACGGGAAAGCCGAGTCCAGTAGACATCAGGCAACGCGTAAAAGAAATGTGGTGCAAAGGTGCTGTTGGTGTATCTTGGTGATTGTTGCGTTACTCATAACTGACAAAGCCACGAGCAAGTTACACAAGTCATTCTGTAAGAGCGCTAATGAAGTCTTGTACCGTATTATCCCGAATTCAGCTGCAGAATCTCACCTTGGAAATGACGCAGCATTTCCGCTCTCAAACCTGTCACTTTCCAACCGTGTTTGAGGGGAAGTGGGATAAGGCATCCTCTTTAAAGCGCAAAATCTTACCTGAAATACTCTGTCTTAGGCTGTTGTGTCTGTAACGCCTGCGCGTGTAACCAGCTGGGGTTAGAAATAGATGGTGCGTTTTCTGGAGACCCTGAAGTTCCCTTTCTCACGTTACGTACTTGGAGTGTCTTCCTTGCGCACAATTACTATTTACGTGTTAAATGGAACAGCCCTGGAATTTGGACTCATAATCCTAATCTGCCGTGGGGTTGGGTTATTTTGAGGGATGACAGTATTCTAGTAGATTGTTATTGCTCGCTTTATCTAAGTGGCAGATGTTTGGAAACAGGTTTAGAAAGACAAAAGTGCAAGAAAAGGGCCAGTTTATCACATGGTTGTTCGGTTGATTTTGTGTTTCCAGGAGTAAGGATATGTGTGCTGTGTTTTTCATGATCTCATACGGTATAAATAGGAGGTGGTAATCACCGTGTGAGAAACTGCATTTTATTAAAATTCCCTGCCTGCCTTGTATACACGCTGATGGCTGATCCATCCCGCTGGAACCGCATTCCAGCCCCTGGAGCAGCTCCCAACAGCCGCTTTCTTGCTTTGAAAGCACTTGCCAGATAAATATTTCATTCTTTTTTTTTCCCCCCCAATTACACCGGTGTTCAGCGGAGGCCGGACAGTTTGGCTTGGCAGGGGTTCAGGAGGATCCGCGTAACTCCCTCGTGGCTTTTGCGATTGGAAGTAATTCGTGCTGATGAAGCTGGACCATCGTCTGTCCTGTTTATTGCATGGTTGGGCGTAACATCCACCAGGTCCTTCTCCCCCTCCCATCTCAGTTTGTCCCCGTTCGGGTTTTTTTGCTCCTCAATTTGCAGTGTAACTCTTGGCTCAAATTAGTAATTGAAGAGATAACAGAGTCCTTCCCTAGCCTTCCTTCTGCCATCCTACTCCCTGTGCTTTCTGCATTTTTATGGCTATACAGGCAGCTCGGATTCACAGGCTTTCCTCGACAGCTGCGATGATCAAAGGGATATCAGGCAGGTAGGAGCCCGGCGGGGTCCTCATTCACGCAGACAGCTCTGGAGATCTAGGCCTTCATTTAAACGGTGCTGCTTCCCTTCCCACCCTTAACCCAAGGCACGGACGGCCTCAGCCTCCGTCTTCTGTTGCAGAGGCTGCAGGCTGGTGCCGTTTGGGGTGTCTCCTGATACAATCCGTCAGCTCATTTCCTGTGACTGGCTGATGTGGGGTGTTCAGTCCTTTTCTCCAGCCCACCACTACATTACGTCTCAGTTTCGAGCGTTTTGCTGCGGTCTAAGCTACAGCGGGGAAATTTCCCCTCTCCAAAAAATGCCACCGGCTTAATGAGTAGTTCAGCTGACGCTGGTTTGGGCCTGGTTCAAGTTCCCAAGTCAGCCCACAAAGTTCAACTTAGCCTGATGCAGCCCATGGTCTTAAACTGGGTTTACACTTTGCTTAGTGGAACTGCTTAGAAGTCAGTTTAGGGAATGGATTTTGTGTATGAGTGAGACCAAAACGGTCCTTTTGTGCTGCTGGCACCTAAGCTGCCATCTTCGGACATGGCTTAACAAAAATGAGGGTGCCAGCTCGGCGTGGAGAGACCGTGGTGCTCATCAACGTTTCACGCGGAGCGGGCTGCTGGCTGCGACTGTACGGCCCTTCTGCTCTTAGCAAGGGGTCAGAGAAGCTGCGCTGGGGTGTTTCGGAGGTTCCTTGCTTTTCCTGAACGTGAAGCAAAAATGATCCCCTACAACTCTTCTGTGAATGCAACCAGTAATTACATGACAAAGATCTCTATTAAGACTTAGGCATTTAAGTGTAGGCAGAACAGATGTGTAATGTGCATATTTCAGATACATAAGCATATAGACATGGCTGTGTACACGCATATAAATCGGGACAGGGCTGTTAAGCGAATGGATTCCCTTTGGAATTCATGCTGGTTATGATTTTTTTTTTTTTTTTTTTTTTGACCAGGGATTGCAAAGAAAACGTAACTAATCAGTGGGTTATTTGGAAATTGTAACACTAGGATCCCCTTGCATTGCAAGGCTTTGTCGCGAAGCTCAGGTCGCTACGAAGCTTTCCTTAAAAATCAAATTCTGTTGTCTTTTCTGTACGTTTTTGCAGGTGTCATGTCTCTAATAGGTACTACACGAGGCTGTATTTTAGGATTACGTGGTTCCTCCTGCACACAGTAATTCTGACCTGCTGTGTATTTCCTGGAGCCAGGGGTGGCTTATTTAAAGTGTAGTGTACTGTGAATATGTGGTTAGGTGCTGGGGCAAAACTCAGAGCTGATGCCTCAGTGCCGACTCCAGCTCTAAATTTGAGCCTTGGGATGCTTTCTTTAGGTTTTGATTTTACTTGTCAGCCAATAGCTGACAGGAATATAACTGTGCTGGTATGAGGAGGAATGGTCAGAGGGTATACAGGGCAGGAAGTCTGGATTATATTCCCAGTTTTTCCATTAAATTGGCCAGAGACTGCTGTTGCTGTAAGAGATTGAACCAAGTATAAATGAAAGGATGGCTTGAGGAACCAAAATAGCATCTGATGGTCCAGGCAACTGCATTTGAGTGTCGTGTACCCAGCATGTATGTCTCGTCTGCTCTGGTGTGACAGGACTGGCTGGTGGTTAGAGCACAAGATTCTCGGACTCCGCCATGCATGTCACACCCTTCGTGGCTTACACAAAGCTCGGTACTCCATGGTTAACATCATCAAAGGGAAAGTGCTCTGGGAGCGCAGGATGTAGAATCGCAAACCTCGGCACTTGCAGTTCATTGCACTAGGTGCTGATTTTAAGTGTTGGGCTTCGTCATTGCTTTATTAGCAGTACCGAAGAAGATCGAGATGGCAGAAAATATCTGATGTAATCATTATTATTAAAAGCAGCGGCACAAAAACAAAGAGACCTTTCAGGTAGTAATTGCTTTCATAAGCCATTCCTGGGGATTGAACTTGGGGACCTCTAAAAGGGGCAGCTCCTGCAGGCACAGCACAAATGTGTGCGTGGTACCTGTTACAGCAGCAGGTTTGTGAAATCTTCCTCTGCAACAGCTGTTTAGTCCAAAACCCAGCAGACACGGCCAGATGCTGTGCGTGTGTAGCCCCGCCGACAGCCAGCACGTTCAGCCCGGGATGGAGATGTTCGGGCCTTTGGGTGAGGTTGGAGCAGAGCGGGTGCAGCCTCCCCTCTACCAAAGGTTTCCACACAGTCAGGCCAGATGTCACAACGCTGGCCAACTTGTAGCTACGGATTCTTTCGCTATCAGGGAAGCTTCTTGTTGTCCTGTCTGTCAGAAGCTCCAAGGGAAAAAAGGCATCAGTACCTGGGCTTGTCCCTCCCTTGCCAGTGAGACCCGGGAGCGAGGTCCAGGGACGGGTAATTGATATATTCTTGCCATAGCACGTTGGAAGTAACCTCACAAGATGCTGAGCTCAGCCCAGGGGTACCAATGTAGCTGGGTCGTTCTTAAAACACCGGATTTTTGCATCTGTGGTGTTACTTTTAAGTATTAACTCCTCCCTCTCCGGACTGTGGCCGCCAGCGCATTTTCAGGTAGTAAATAGCATTCTAAAATTGGCAGTTCACTAGAACTGGACAGAGTTATGTCACCTGCCTGATGAGCATCGTCTCCAAAGTAAGTTTTTAGAGGAAAACTGAAAAATAGGGCAGTACTGTTTTAGAAACATGCTGTGTAAATCAGAATCACCGTTAGAGCCCAGCACAAACTGCAGGTGAGAGTTACAACATACATTTTTATACGGAAGCCAGGATAAAGATACAAAAAGGTTGCCCAGAGAAGCTGTGGATGCCCCATCCCTGGAAGTGTCCAAGGCCAGGCTGGATGAGGCTTGGAGCAACCTGGTCTAGTGGAAGGTGTCCCTGCCCATGGCAGGGGGGTTGGAACTAGGTGGTCTGTAAGGTCCCTTCCAGCCCAAACCATTCTGATTCTGTGAAAACACAATTTTATCGTTAATGGAGGATTTATTTTAGTTCTGGCCAAAGGAAGTTTAATATCTTGTTCCTAAAAGTAAAAGCGCAGAAACTGTTGGTGCTAGATTTCCCTGATTTTCTGAAAGTTTTCTGCTGGAACTGCAGTGGATGCACAGACAAGTGGTGGCAAAAGGAGGGGCCTTTCAGGAACTGCTTCTGTTCTCACTTCTGTTCTTCAGTACGTGCAGATGCTCTAAAACCCTACTCAGAGCTACTAAATTCACAGTGTGTTATCTACCTGCACACAGCAAAAATCTTGAAAATTCTCTGTGAAAAAGCAGAGCTAAAATTGAGGGCAGACACAAACAGCGGAAGAAAGTATGGAGTTTACCACGTCGGAGGTGGAAATATAAATGGGTAAAACCAGATCTGTGTTTGACACAAGTTCTTTCACCTTGTTGCTACACCACTCAGAAAAAACACAATAATCCTTTGCCTACAGTATAATGTAAATTAATCTTCTGTGACCAGACCTTGTCATGTACAATGAGAACACAACTTTCTTTACTCCAGATGGTTCCAAAGTTTTGAGAAAAACGTGTGTGCACAGGAAACCTAAGCTAGAAATACTGCTTTTACTCCTTACGTCCCCCCTCCCCCCGGCATACATGCTGACTAAATTATGTGGAAAAGCCGCTTTCTTTCCACTATTTCACCCCTGAGATCTAGTATTTTCCTAGCCTTGTTGGTGGTGTCGTTCCACACTTTTTGCCAGCAATCACGGTCTGTATTCTTTATGTTCCTTTTGGAACAGTGAATCCTCTCGTAAGGAGATGATTCCTTGATGCCCTGAAGCGGGAAACATAAACAGAAATCTTCAGATGTATTGAAACCTGTGAAAATATTTACAGAATGGCAATGGTTACCAGGACGTGGGAAGCAACAGCCAAGTCCTTTGCGTATCCCTAGCACCTCTCTTTCGGCAAAAGGAGAGGTCTACGGAATCGTGTAATACCTGCAGCTCTGTAGCGTTCTACAGCGTTTCTGTAGCTGCCTCACAGATTTCAGCCCCGTTGCATCCATGATGAAACTCAGCCCCAAAAGGCGTCTTCGGCGTGGGTGGGAGGTTAGTTCCTGCGGCTTAACATCGTTTGAAATCCCAGTGTTCGGGCTCACGCGGGCTCACGCTAGGTGCCCAGAAGCGTAGGCATGAAACCAGGTTTTGGAAACTAAGGGCTGAATGCGTTTCCAGCGTCACATGCTGGGTTTGTGGCAGGGCCAGGAATACAGCCCCGATCTCCTGGCTCCCTACCCACCGCCTGAACGGCGGGGCCAGTCCTCAGCTCCGTTTCAAGGGATCCTAGAGAGCGCTGGCGTTTTAGCGAGTCAGCTGGCAACTCCGCTATGTTTTGTTTAGAATGGTTCACATTCTTCCATCTAATTCCCACACTGAAAATTTCCAGCTTCCTATTTTCCCCGAGCTGTCCCAGCAAGACGTATTGAATATGCAGATGTGGTGGCACACGCTCCCACACGTGCTTTTCCTGAAGCAACCCCTCAAAGTTTGTTCTGGATGTTTGTTTTACGCCGGTTCCGCTAATCCCCGAAGTGACATTGAACAGGTTTTTTTGTTTAACCTCTGTAGGAAACACTCTCTCTCCTTTTATTTGTAAGGATATGTGGGTTTAGTTCCATTTCGGTGTATTCCCTTGTGCGTGGAGGAGGCACCGTGTAAATGCAAACACAATTGTTGCACACTGCGCGCACAGACATCTCCCATACACGCCGTCCGTCGAGCGTATTTCTGAACGCGCCCGTCGCTCTGTTTTCCAACCCATTCACGTAATGAACAACCGCTTCCACTCTCTGAGTGTTCGGCCGCATGAGGGCTGTTCACCCAAAGCCTTGGAAATACATCCTAAAGGCAACGGAAACCGTGACCGGGAATGGGAGCTGGGAGGCTTGGTAGCCCGTTTCCTAGTGGTGAATCTCTCCGTACAAAATCCAGCACCGGGTTTGACCGCAGAACTGCACGCTGTCAGCACGAGCGAAGTCAAAACAATGAGAAAGCTGGCTTCTGCTCCAAGTGAGGAAGTTATTTTGCTGGAACAGCATAAATCCTTAATAGGATTTCTTGCTTTCCCTGCAATATAGAGACTGGGGCGATTCCCTCTCTCCTCCTACACCCTGCACACTGCAGGGGTGGGTGCGTGTGGCCTCGTACACCAGCCTGCTGTGGTCCGCACCTGCAAACGTGTGTGCAAGCCTAACCCTCCTGTGCAACCCAGCGTGCTTCCCTCACCTGCAAGACGAGCGATCCCTACCTTCTCTACAAATACGCCTTTTTTTTTTCAGGACACTTTTTTTCACTGCAAGAACACTGTATTTGTCAAAAAAAGCCAAGATTGCATTCCAGATGTACAGCTGTTCCACTTGCAGAAATTCCTTAGTCCCGTCTAGTCAACAAATTCAGTAACATACTGCCAGAAAAAATAAATAAGTTGAAGATAATGGGGGAAAGAAAATCTCCTGTACTGTAAATGTCCATTGAATGATAGCAGAAAATAGGTCGCTTCAGTTTTCGCTGAGTGGCATGAGGGAGGACTTAACCCTCTGGATTTCTCCTGCTGGGTACATGTATTCTGTTGAGCTTCAAGGGAAGGATAAACACGTGTCTTTGGAAAAAAGCTCCCTCCTGTAGCCTGTTCTCTTGTGTTTGGTATGTTCTGCCTGAGGTATTACTGTGAAGATGGGGTTAACAATAACTGTACTTACATGGTTTTGCTGAAGGAGCTTTTGGAAGGTGGTACTGGAATAAATTTACCTCCCCTTGGCCGATGGAGAAACTGAATTTCAGAGTCAGAGTTAGCTATAACCACAACGAGAGGGCTAAGCAGCCCAGCAGCGGTGCTGGGAAGACAAGGTCCCGCGCGGGGCCCTTGCTGCAGTCACCAGACCCAAGGTCAGATCCCCACCCTGCCTGGAGCGGCAGAGCTCCAGACGAAGTCGCCGCGGCGAGGACTGTTGGTGCCACGTGGCCGGCTTTGTACGTGCTCCGTGCTGAAATGCCGGTGCAGTGCCGCCCGTTACAGGGCCGGGGAGCGCCGTTCGCATAAAGGTGAGCTGCGGCCTCCGTGTGACGGCGGCGGCGGGCAGGCCCTGCTGGGAACCTGACCTGACGCCCACCCGCTGCTCAGGGTACACCTTGGCCAAGGGAGAGGATTTTAGCTTCCGTCTTCCAAGCTCTGCCTGCTTCCGAAGACCCTTAATGGAGAAGACCCTCTTCCCTCTTATAAATTGGCACGTCATCGTGGCCGTACATGGATTTTCACCAGGAATGAGAATCGTCCTGTAATTACATGTTTCCTTCTGAGACCTGGTGACAATCTCACGCCATCTGACGCTGTGGGTGTAGGATCATTCAGACACGACATCAACCCACTTTGTGACAAAAGAAGCAGTCCTGCCCTCCCTCAGCTCTTGAGAGCAAACTGGATCGAAAAACTGGTTGGCATTAGCCATGGAAATATCCAAGTGCCTTTCTTAAGGGCGCAGGATCGTAACACTCCGAATCGGGTAGCCTTATCCAGCCCAGCTGCACCTGCTGTGGCAACGGTGCCTTATAAATCGGTATTTGAAGGGCTGCAAGTGGGGGGTACTACCAGCTGGGCTCTTAGGGCCAAAGGTGTCCATCGTTGGTGGGCCTGCGCACTGCTTTCTGAGTAGATGGGGTGTTAGATAAGGGCCTACATTTTCTAGAGAATTTAACCCCTTGGAGTTTCGCTTCTGGTGGTTACAACGTTTTTCATGTCAGAAGCAGGAAAGGGAGAGCTCAGTTTTCCACAGGCCTCCCTGAAATCTGATTCCTTGTTTTGAAGCCGAGGTGTGGGCTGAGCTCTCTGGAGGATAAAGTCCCCACCGCTGAAGTGCGGGATGTGCTCGGAAACCCTCACGGTGGGCGGAAAGCCGGTCCGGTGACAACTTGCCCTGACTGTGCTGATGTAAAGCGAGTTTTGACTTTTCGTTAGCCCTGCTGGGCCAGCCGAGCTGTAGGAGAAGAGGGATACTATTCTAGTGTCTCTACCACCAGCAAAAGTGTCACATTACGGTTCATGTTGAGGAGAGAAGCAGGAAAAAAAGTGTAGCTTTTTTTGGAAAGCTTTTGGATAGCTTTGGCAGTTGAAATATCTGTTTGATATGCTTTGAAAATTGAGTCTAAGTCATTGAAGAGGAATAAATTTGAGTAAAGTGCACTAGCAATTTTAGTTACTTTTCCAGTTCTTTTTTCTTTCTGCTCAGGAAAGGATTTACAAAGCAGCAAATACTAGGTGCTACACTGGAAAACCTCATCTGTTCCAAAGCAGGTCATTTTACACAGAGGCATCTTTCAAATTAACGCTTTGTTACTAATTTTTTAAGACTTTGATTTGAATTTTTTTTTTTTTTTTACTACCATGTTCTTGCACGTCAGGCCCTGGCCTGACAACAGCGGGGGTTTGGCAGCAGCGTGGGTTCACAAAGCTGATGTTCACCCTCTGCGCAGTTGTGCCCTCAGCCTGTTGCAGTGAGCTGTGCAGTCGGTCAGGGAGCGGATCCACAATCACAAAACCTCCCAGGAATATAACTTCTCTTGAAGTGCCGGTGTGGATTATAAATCGTCCGTGTGGATTTAACTCGGGCAAAGGTAGTACTGCCCTGGCTCAGCTTCCCGCAGCCACGGGTTCCTGCCCCACTCTGCCACACTTCTGGTTCCCACGTGAACCAGTCCAAGCTGTTAAATAAGTAAAACCCAATCTTTTTTTTTTTTTGTAAGTTTAATTTCGGATATTTTTAACTCCTTATGTTGTCTTTTTAACTGCTTATGTATCGTCAAGGGGCTGCACTTGGAGAGAGCAGTGTCCTGCGGCACAGGGCTGGGATGAGCCCCTGGGGTGAGGGAGAGAGGTCTTCATTACCCTGGTTGGGCTGCCAGCAGAGCCATATTGTCAAAATCCAGACTCATTTTTGGCATCCTGAGCTTTAAGGGACAAGCTGGCACGCAAACAAATGGGTGTGAGCTGACCGTGAATAAATTTAGGCTAGAAATCAGGGAAAGATTCACAGCTTTTTGCGTGGTGAGATGCCAGACAGAGCAGGGACCCCAAATAAACCGGGGCTTTCAGGATACTAAGTTTATATATGGAATCGTATGATGTGCCACTGAAAAGAGGCACAACCCCTTATTGTGCCATCTTAGACCTAAAAAGAAAAAAAAAAGCAGTGATTTCACTGAACTGTCTAGTTAAATCAGTACAGAACTTAATTTTCAAGCCGTTGCTTTTGGTTTAAAGGGTACCTAACCTACACAACACTGACATACTGACACAACGCTTCCAGATTAGCTTTGCATGAATGCACATTTTGCTGAAAATTTGGATCTGGAAACTCTCTATTTAAGTAGGTAATAATGTTATAATAGCATTTTTACAAACAAGATGTTAAATAGGATGCTGTATGTCCTGCAGGTAGAATTGCACGTCTGTGATGGGTGGTAGAATAAAGGGTGAGATACGAAATGATCTTCTTTTTGGTACAGATGTATACCTGTAGTCTATTCCCAAGGCAGTTTGAACAGGTTTAGCTGAAATCTGTTCTATCTGGAATTAACAGGAATTTCCTACACTGAAGTGTGTCGGTATAGAATGTAAGTTCTGAAATTGGTTAAATCAGTGTAATCTTCTGATATAAATAGGGCTTTATTTATACTGTTCCAATCTTTTCTAGCTATATTTTTTCATACTAAAATGTAATAAGCATGCTTGGAAAATGTTTTTTCTTCAGGTTGGAAACACTTTGTGATAACTATGTAGATGATAGAGTAGATATGCTGGGGCATTATTCCCAAAATGTTTTGTTTATTACTGGCGCTTTGAATGCATTTATTTGGGCAGAAACGACGTTTAATTGATGGCAGAAGCATTTGGTTGTGTAAAGAATGGAAGAAGCAAGCAGATACTAATTTTGATCCTGATGCAGGAAAAAGGAGCAGGCATACGCCTGCTTTCAAGCAGGTGGTTTAACGCTTTGCTGAATGGAGGTAAATCGGCACCTCGGATTTACTGTTTCGAATTTGTTACCCACCCCTTCCTGCACCTCTCTTTGTTAAGGGAAAAGAAAAATAGTTTGGGGTTGTAGAGTCTAACGTCTGGGGTGTATGTGCTTGCTTGGCAGTTCTAGAGTGGAGGAAGAGCTGATCATTAATAACATATTCATTAGACTGGACTTCATAAGAACATCTTCAAAGACTCTAACAGGAAGGAGGGAAATTAAATTCAATTTTAATTTATTCCATGGCTTACTATTTCCTTTGGAAAGGTCTATATGAAGCTTTGCTGGCAATGATTTAACTGATGGGAGGCTATTGATCCGAGTCAATTTGACACCAGTCCCTGTGAGCCACCCCGAATGTCCAAGACAGAGCAGTAACCGTGCATCTCCCTGTTTCCCCTGGTCATTCACTCCTGGAGAGCTACGAACCACTGCTGCAGCAGATTAACTGTAGTTTAAATATTTCACTGTCTTTGCCAGTTAATGTAATTATTACAGAGTCTGGAACAAACTGGAAAGAATATATATTCAGTGCAAAACCGAGGTCCAGGCCTGGGAGATGCAGAGACATAAATCTTCTTGGTTTGGGATGGCTCCAGTGGGAAAGGGGAAGCTAGGCACCCCTCTGGGGAGGCTGCAGGTTGCTCTGTGCTTCGCAAGATCAGACTAAGGCAGAAAACACTTAAAGTCATCCAGCTGTCTCCATCCCCTGGCCCGTTCTGAAATCTCTGCGGAGAAGTTGCTTTTGACTTGGACTGCTTTTGCTGCCTCGTTGCTCACACTGCCGGGGAACTTTGTCCTGTTATCCTTCCTAATCGTCAAGGAAGGCTGACGTACATGCTCGTAACCACCATAATCTGAGTCCAGAGTTCTCACGCAGATCCTGCGGCCAGCATCAGCTCTCTAGGAGGACGAGGGCTGCCCTCCTATCACTGCTTGCGGGGTCTGTGCTGCGGTCAGCTACGGCAGGTAACAAACCACCTCCCAGGGTTGGCCCCTGGAAAGCAAATAAAGGAGGGATGTACTGTCTTCTTTTTCACTTTCTTATGTCTTATTCCAATCTAAGATGGTTAATCCTCCATGTAAACTTGACACCTGGGAAAGGTGTTGGCTAGATGGCCTTAAGGGATGGAGTCTCTTATTCTTAGAAACGCGCAGTGTCGGGAAGCAGCAGCGTGGGCTCCCTAACCCTGCCTGGGCTCCCTAACCCTGCCTGGGCTCGTGTTTCAGCCTTTCCTTCCGTGGTTCCCTCGAGCGGGTCTGGGGAACAGTTTCTGAAGAGGAAATTTTTAGTGCAAATGAAGGAGATGGGGTGCCTGTTTGGCCAGTAAGCTCTGACACCGCGGGGATGTT
Source organism: Eurypyga helias (assembly GCF_000690775.1). Taxonomy (NCBI): domain Eukaryota; kingdom Metazoa; phylum Chordata; class Aves; order Eurypygiformes; family Eurypygidae; genus Eurypyga; species Eurypyga helias. Next base: position 13,354 of record NW_010224968.1, read on the forward strand.
AAATAAGCCACTCCATCAGGGGATAACGCCTGGTACTTTTTTCAAATATATGCTTTTAGTGATTTGTTAGATTCTGACTACACGTAGTGGAGCTGGTCTAATTTCTTGCCCATGTAAATAAAGGAGGCTAAGAAGGTTTCAGTCTGTGATTAAGGACGATTGCTGCCGCCTCATAAACCCTGGTATTCTACTAGTCGTGTGAACAGGAAGTGCAAAATTTGGGCCAAACCTGCCTCAGTTCAGGTCTCTGGCTCTCGACTGAGGTCACCAACATGCAAATAGTGTTTCCATGGAAAACGGAACCGGATAGCCTGGATCTGTCCCTGGAAATATTATGAATATGAACGGTTTCCAGGCAGCCGTGTACCTGCAGGGATGGTTCTATGTTGTTTCCTTCTTGAAAAATGGAAATCGATGTTGTTGCAGTACACGCAGCTTCTGTGGGTGCTCCACAGGTCGCTGCTGAGTCTCTTGCACTTTTCCCTGGGAGTCAGTGGACCAGGTTGCCTCAACAGTGGGATTTAAGCTGCTGTAAGAGTACAACTGCCATTGAATCACCTTGAGAGGAAGGAGGATCTTGTCCAGGTTTATCCTTGCATCTTATTTTTTTTGTAGTGGGTGAGACGGTCTTGCTCCAGGTGAGCTGGTTGCCTGTCATGTGAAGTATTGTGGGATAAATCAGTGTTCATAAGGGTTTACTTATAATCTGTATCTTTCGTTAACGGGAAGTTGTTTTATTCATAGAATCACTATCCTGTATACCTATTCTGGTTTTAAATGGTGAACATATTTAGTATCTGGCCTCTTTTGTTGTCAAATAGTTCTGCTTTTCTTGCAACCTTCCTCCGCTCTAGCTCTCCTTGGTGAGGCACTTCAGGGACAGCTGTCACTGGGTCTGCTGAGACTGGCAGGTATATCTTGGCATTTGCTGCACTACATGCCCTGGTGACAGTGAGACTGGATGTCATTGGCCAAGGGAGTCATGGAAAAATGAAAGAGCAAGGTAGTGGTGAAAGGAAATCTGGATCTGTCAGCAGGGGTGACAGGTGATGAGATGCAGAAAAAGGTAGCACATGAGCACATCAGGAGATAAAATGGAGTGTGTAAGTACCAAAAGAAACAAACAGGACACATGCAGGAATAATCTGCCCTTCCAGTGGAGACAGACGGTGTGTAACCATTCAACGAGGAAGGCAACATCAAGACCAAAGAGGTGGACACGAGTGGCTGATGTGCTGTGATACTTTGAGAAGGTTTTGTTACACCTTCTCTAATACCCCTGACGGACCTGGACCTCTGGAGGTGACTCCAGTTGCTGTTTAAGTAATAATCACCATGCAAATAAAATAGCCCGTTTAGGTGTGGGAAGGTTGACGCCAGTACAGCAACGTGGGAGTACGGTGCTGAGAGAGGGGCAGGTCGGCAGCAGGGGAGCAGCACAGGACCAAACAAGTTGGAGGAGTGGGATAAAAGATGATTTAGGTTTCTGTGTGAAATTTAGCTTCAAGGGACTTTTTGGAGTGGGTTTTGTTTTGGTTATTTTTTAACCTACACTCCCTCTAAAACTGGTTCAGCCGAATGGGCAAGTATGCGACTGTAATGAGATTCCTGAGGTCTTAGTAAGAGCTATGGTTAAAACTAAGCCTGGACATTACGGTACATCTCTTGGTGCTGTCAACCAGCAGGTCCACGGCACAAAACCAGAGGGCAGGGATTCCCGTTGGAGCAGCACACACCTCCTTCCTGGATAACGCGTCTCTACTGGCTCCCTAAGTAGAGAAGACTCTACTTCAGTGCATATTTTTCCCACCTTGAGTAAGCGTCTTATGTCACAGAGAGCAGTAAATGTTTCTGGACATCACAGGGCACTAAACAAGCGCTGAACCAAGGTCAGGTTGCAAGAATAAACAGGAACTTGAAAGAAGCACTTGACTATTATAGGAAGAATGTATGTCCCGTTCTCCCCAGCCTGGGAGAAACCAGGCAAGAGGCAGAAATGAGGATCATTGGAGTTACGTGGTGTGTTGAGTTGGTGTGGCAGGGTTTTGGTAGCAGGGGAGGGACTACCAGGGTGGCTCCTGTGAGAAGCTGCTAGAATTTTCCCTGGCTCCAAGTCAGACCCACCTCTGGTCACGGCGGAGCCAGCTAGCACCTCTGTGATTGACATTTAAGAGGGGAAAACAAGGAGGACCTCCAGTGGAGAGAGGAACGGAATGTGAGAGAGACAACCAGGCAGGCATCATGGTCAGTGAGGAAAGGTGGAGAGGAGGAGCTGGCGCAGAGATTCCCCAGCAGCACACAGAGACGAAAGGCAGAAGGAGGTGCCCGGAGCAGAGGTGGGGCGGCCGCGTGCGCCCGGCAGCCATGGAGGGTCACGGGGGATCAGAGAGCCACCTGCAGCCTGGGGAAGGGTCCCACGCTCGAGCAGTTTTGGAAAACCTGCAGCCTGTAGGAAAGGCCCACATTGGAGAAGTTGGTGGAGGACTGTCTCCTGTGGGAGGGACCCCAGGCTGGAGTAGGGGCAGAGTGTGAGGATCCTCCCCTGAGGAGGAAGGAGCAGCAGAGAGTGTGTGATGGACGGACCACAACCCCCATCTCCCTGTGCCGCTGGAGGGAGGAAGTAGAGAAATCAGGAGTGAAGATGAGCCTGGGAAAAAAGGAGGGGTGGGGAGAAGGTTTTTAAGATTTGGTTTTAATTCTCATTATCCTACTCTGATTTGATTGGTAACCAATTGATTTTTTTCCCCCAAGTGGGGTCTGTTTAGCCTGTGACCATAATGGGTGAGTGATCCCTCCCTGTCCTTGCCACCCTTACATTTCCTTATATTTTCCTTGTATCCTCCCCTCCCCATCCCACTGCGGGGAGGAGTGAGCAAGCAGCCACGTGGTGCCCGGTCGCTGGCTGGGCCTAAACCACAACATGTGGAAAGAGACGGAGGTTTTCTTTCAACACTCCTTGTCACACTTGATAAAGATCTGTGTCACACTTGGGGACATCCCAAATTTTTGAAAAACAATACGCGTAGGACAAGGAGTTTGCATGAGTAACTCTCCTTTTCTAATTTATCAGGGCTGTCTTCCAGCCAGGCTTCAGCTTTTTTCACGGTCTGCCAAATCTTCGCAAGTGATCTCATGGACACGACCTCCCCTTCTTTCTCGGAGCCTTGCAGCTTCCCTCCGGCAAACGCGGCAGGGACGGTACTGGGGAAGCGGTGATAGCTCTCCAGCTGCTCCGCCGTGACTTTGGAAGCTCGATGTGTCGATTTGCGCGTGGTGCACAGTTGTCACCTCTGCAAACTGAACAAAGGCACACACAGGTACTAATTTTAGGCAGCCAGGCAACGCTCAGACAGTTGCCTAGGGCAGCAGACTGTTGAACGCAGCAGAATGCCAAGGCTTTACGAAGACGCAGGCTTGCTGCCGGTGCTCTTTCCTCCAGGAAGGGAGCAGCTAGACCTAAGAAGGGAGCACTGGGCCTTGAATCAGAGGGTTGAGATTCACGTCCCGTTTTCAGGTGACAGTGGTCTGGGTGGCCCCTTCCTCCCCTCCTGTAGCAGCAGGGGGATGAGTTGGTGTGGGAGGGCTGCTGCAGGCGAGGGATGGCTTGGGATGAAAGTGGGAGTCACTTGGGTGGTGGGATTGGACAGGGGTGATCTGCCTGGGGTGAGGTTGGGCTCTCCTGGATCTGAGACAGGGGTCAACCAGGGAGCAGGAAGGCAGGTGACACCAGCTTTCTCCAGGGTCTTCCCAATACCCGTTATCATGTCACTCGTATGGAGCACTCCAAAATCCTGCTCACTCCTAGCCTCCTTCCTCCGAATCCCCTAAGTCCTGATGACCCTGCCAGCGTCCCAGTCAGTCGCTGGGGGTTAGCCACTGGCTGCTCCTCACCTCCCTCCCTTACCTGGCGCTTCGCTGACCCCGTTCATCCCAGCCCTCCAGCAGCCCCGCTTCACCCCACCTCGCACCTTCACGCCATTTCACCATCTTCTGCCACTCAGCCCCCCAGTTGGCCTTTAAAAACAACCCGAGCTTTTTACTTACAGAATCACAAGCTCGCGTTCACGATTTTGGTGGCAAGCCCAAACAGGCACAAGGAAGAAGGATAGACAGTATTCCTTGGACCACTGTGCAGTTTTGGGTCTGGAAGTTGCTGGCTGAGGCTAAATCCCTCCAACACCATCTCTTCTGCTATTACCACTTTACCCTTTTTACAAGGGTCTGTAGTGACAGGACAAGGGGTAATGGGTTTAAATTGGAAGTGGGGAGGGTTAGATTGGACATCAGGAAGAAGTTCTTCCTGGAGAGGGTGGTGAGGCACGGGAACAGGTTGCCCAGAGACGCTGTGGATGCCCCATCCCTGGAAGCGTTCAAGGCCAGGCTGGATGAGGCTTGGAGCAATCTGGTCTAGTGGAAGGTGTCCCTGCCCATGGCAGGGGGGTTGGAACTGGATGGTCTGGAAGGTCCCTTCCAACCCAAACCGTTCTATGTATGATTCAGTGGTCTGAAAACACAAACACAGCCAGTGGAGAAATTATTTCCAGCACCTTAGAAAAGACTTACTTCCAAAATTCACATCTTAACTCAGTGGCAGTCACTCTCGCCAGCAGCAGGATTTGGGTAGAATTCAGAGTTTCAGACCTTTCCCGCTGAAGCATCTCCTTCAGCTGACACCTTTGACAGGACATTGGATTGGCTGGATAAGTCACCTTATCCCGTACGGCAGGTTTTGTGCCTCGTGTTTCAAAATAAGATCACTGCCTTGCTTGTGCTCCTTGGCGGTTAGGTTGCTACCGGCAGTATTCACAACACTTCGCTGATGTTCACCACAGTTGCCTTTGAATACTAATACTTAAAATGATATATTCATGCCATATGTTTCTGGACCTTCTGGAAAGGTTTTCTTTTCTGCCATGCCATGGTGCCAGGGGCGGACCGCCTGTCCAGCGCCGCCTGGTGCCACGTCCCTGTTGCCCCGCGGAGTGCTGTGGCTGCACACAGGCACTCAGAGCAGCTCACGCGAACATGGCTGTTGACATCACCCGCGTTTGTGGAGCTGCCTCATCAGCTGGTACCATCTCGTATTCCCGGCTGGGAGAGGCACCAGGGCGGATTGCCACCGTTTACTACTTTCTCAGAATCTGTGACGAGACTCAGTGAGGGCGAAGCTTGGAGATACACCTCTCCCATCGTGTCATCTATTTACGTGGCCCACCCTTGCCTACCCCCCCCTCCCCAGGTTCTTCCCTTTGGATGTGGTGCGATGGAAAGGTGGGACGCTCTCTTCCCTGCCAGCAAGGAGGTTTTCTGTATCTGAAGCTGGCTTGGAAATTCTTGAGGTGACATCACACCATGTCTGTGCAGACTCATTGTTTGTCATGGAAAAGCCATTCATCCATACACAACTTCCTTCCTCCCCAGACTCCTGGAGATAAACTTTCCATTCTGTCTATTCCCTATAGAAACAGACCCAAAACATGTATGCGTGGCTGCGCACACATACACCTTGCCATCCCTCCGTCATGCTCGGGGCCATGGGAGGAGGAGAAGGGAGGGTATAGAAGATGTGAATACAGTCACCCTGTTTTCTTCAGACGTGGATCCTGCTGTGCCCGAGCAGTAAAACTCCCCTCCCGCCGAGGTTCTGGGTCACACAAGGCTTTTTTGTTCTGAGGCCGATTCTGGCGCTCGCAGCCCCACATCTGCCTGCCAGGTGAGATGGGCCACCAGCTGCAGGTACAGCACATCTGGATGGGGGAGCAAGCGAAGCGTGCTGCAAACAAACACAGCAAGTCCACCGTGGTGGGCGCGAGGAATTCGATCAAAAATACACCCCGGCGGTCTGAGCC
>NW_010224969.1:0-29128 GCF_000690775.1 Eurypyga helias
ACCCTAACCGTTCTATGATTCTCCTTTTGGTTGGATAAAGACTAGAGAAAGAGGAGCTGAAGTAACATTTACAGCAGTTCCTGACGTGGTCACGTGAACCAGAATCCCCTTCCTAACACTTTCCACAATGGCTGTAGCCAAACAGTGATGGCAATAGAACTTAGTCTTTCTTTTCTCTGTCTCCATGTAAAGAAATACATCTGTCTGGCAGCTAGACAGTGATGTGGACAAAGAATGTACATGTAGTGCATGCACGGGGTCAGGGTTATTGCTTGTCTGTCCTGTGCATTCTCTATTTGGTTTTTCTCCTTTGTGGTTTCTTCCACAGAAAAATGGATACAGCTCATGGCCGCCTTTCTGTACTTCACCTCCTGTGAAAATTTTAAGATTAAAATATATGCTGATTATACTTTAAAACTTGAAGATCAAGCCCAGAAGAATGACAGAAATTAAGAGTGTATCAACAGTATTAACTCTGACATATACATCGTGTTTTACTTTTTCAGCTTTTCTCCCTTTTTCTGTTTTTCCTCTACATCTCCAAACCTGAGCTGCTTATGCGAGCAGAGAGAACTCAAATACAGCTTAAGTTATCTCAAACCTCTAACGTACTATACATTTTTCAAACTTTTAGAGTCTGAATAGCAGGTATGATTTCATCATTTTTAATGCTCTGCTTTTGGATTTCACCCAAAAGTGGAAGGAGAAATCGCTGTTTCAGACGCATCTTTGATAATATCAGCAATGTGCTCATGCTACATGGGGCACAAAGATAGATGTTGTCCATATCAGAGCCACTGATGCTTAACGACCCACACGAGAACACGTTCTGGCAACAGTTCTGGTCCGCTTGCCTGCCTAAAACCCACCACTTCCATTGATCTTTGGAACAAAAAATTCATCTGTATGCATTTTCATGTACATAAAACCTTCATCTTATGACTATACAGAGATAACTATATAAGTGAACAGATACATACATATCAGACATAGCAGACTTCTGCAAAATGCAGAATCTTACTACATAAAGTCATCAGTACTCAGGTTGGCTAAACAGCCTTAAAAACACTGCCAAGAAAATGGATAATGTGGACAAACTTTGGTTGTAGCTGTAAGACCAATCCAAACAAAAAAAGGAAGTTTTTCATGTCTGCTCCACAGCATGCACAAAGCCAACGCAGTGTCCGAACGAAGCAACACTATGATTAATATTCAGCAGAACATTGATCATTATGAGGATTGATTTTCAGGCTTTATCTTTCCAGTTCACATTTTGATGTAAAGCTATCTGGATTCAATAGGATTCAGGACGCTGTAGTTTAGATGGCATTTGGATTAGACCTTCAGGTCTTCTGGCTGTCCAGATGCACTGATTCACTGAGAAATTGTTTCTACCTGCAAAATGGGTGGGGGAAGAAATAATTTTGCCTTTTAACTAGATCTGTAAAAATTAAACAAACAAACAAACAAACAACCCCCCCAACGACTAGTTTACATTCCTTGTAAAACTACCTTGTTTAATATTTCTGTGATAAAAGTCTTGCCTAGACATATTGTCACCATCCCTGGATGTGTTTAAGAGACAGGTGGATGAGGTGCTGAGAGATATGGTTTAGTGGCGGACAGATACGGTTGGACTGGATGATCTCTAAGCTCTTTTCCAACCCAGTGATTCTATGATTCTAGTCTATATTGAGTCTCTGTAGTGAGAAATTATGAACTCATACTTAACAAGTCTGAAATTCCCATTTTGACGGGAACCTGAGAGCATACAGACAGAAGACTATTCTCTGTGACGGAGACACATATGGCAGCTTGCAGACCTTCACAGGAGGAAGGTACATCTGACTAGAGGCCCCATTGTTTTAAGACTAAGGCTGAAGAGAGAAGATGAACAGCAATCAGAGAAGAAACAAAAATATGATATGAAGTTGTAACTTCCAGACAGACAGTGTCATGCTTTTTCCACCACTTACTATACATGAATGGAGCAGTAAATGCAAACCAAATATTTATTAAAAATACCAGGGATAGGGAAGGGGCATATTAAAGCTATCAGAAGTTTGAATTAGTGACTTTCACTGAATGAGGCTGCCTCAATTATAACACTGTTAATTCTAATCTAGCTCATCTGTTCAATCTGCTTTTTACAGTTAAGCTACTCAATTATTATTCTTGTCTTCCTACTCTCACTGTTAATGTCTTATCCTCTTCTGATTCTTTTTCCTTACTCAGTTTGTTCTTAATCCATCCCCTACTAATGCTACCTCTGTCCATCTGTGTCTCTCTGCTTCCTTTCACTGTTAGGCAGAGCTTTTAAAATTTCAAAATCTCTTTCTTCTGCTTATTCTTACCAGCTGAGCAGCCTAAAGTGGTTTGAATAGTTTGACTATATACAAAATTGCTTTTAGTGTTTCTAAACCTCCTTATCTCAGTTTGATCCTCATCCATTTCACATCTCTTTGTGGCAACTGACTGTATGTATTTTCCTACTATTCTCCATAAACTGCTAGAGCAATGTCCCAGTAAGGCTCTTCATTTACTTTGCTGCCTGCCTTGCTGCCTGTTTCTGCAGTTATTTTCCCCTCCACTCATCACATCCTAGGGGACCCATACTAAAGTTCCACTTGCTGCCTGCCAGCTGTGGTTTCAGTGAGACCATTAAGTCTTTGTAGAGTCAGAGAACGTGATTTCCTTTCCCACCTCATCCAGTCTTATCCTGTTCTCTGTCTACCACAGCTTCTCAGCACAGCAAAAGGAGAGCACATTTGGGAATGACCACCGAGGGGAGGAAACCCTAAGGACTTGATGGTCCTTGCACACCCTGTCCTGAGCCTTCTCAGGCAGCACAACAACCCCACACGTGCTGGTTAGAAACCAGTCTGGAGCACCACCCCCATTTATCTCTCAAACCAGCACAGACAACACCCCTAGGCCTGGCAGCAGCTTCCCTCCCTCCTCAAGGGCAAGGACAGGCTTCTCAAAACCCTGTGTCACATTTAGGATGGACCACTGAGACCCTCTGCTGTACACGTCCACCCTCGCTGCTATACCAGCAATGGCGGAGGGAGAGGCCTTGTACTAATACACAACATGAAGATTCATTCTCACTGACAATACAAACATCGAGGGCAGAAGAGGTTTGGCCTTGACAGTAAACAGTTTCTCTTGGCAGAAATAATGTGCTATTTAAGTAATCCTTTTGTCCTGACTTGTTGACCTGGGAACGAACCTTCCACCTCTCCCCACCACTCACATGCTGGCCCAGGGACAGGCCGGCCGACCTCTGCCATCTCTGGCCATGTTTATCATCTCTGCCTACTTTGGACCTTATCTATATGTCTGATGAAAAGCATCTGGATTGAAGGGAAATCAAGGAAATAACAGGCATGCCAGGATCTGGCATGGCCCTGGCATCTCAAGGGAAGTAAGAAGCTATCCGCTCTTTGTAGACTTTTGGGCTGGGCTGGCAGTAGGAACTAGTGCTACAGTGTCCCTGTTATAGCTGAAGTCCTCTCAGACAAAGTCCAGTCCTTAATCTCCTTGGCTCTCTGCCTGCTAATGATCTCTACATCCTGTGTTTTATGCCATCTCAGAGGCGAGATTAACCACTTACTTTACTCTCCAGGATGCCACTAAATTTGCAGGTTCTTTCATCAGAAATATTCAAAATCTCTTCTCATCATTCAATTATCTCTCTTTCCCCTTGCCCCTAATTATTTTCCTAAGCACCCTTTATACAGGGTTTTATCTTATTTCCATGCCTGAATCTCTCTCTCTTTGTTCACATTCTTTACCTTACTTCTTCCAGAACAAACACACAAAAATAAAAAAAAAAAATAGAGCAACAACCATATGCTTATTTTCTGATTTGTATCCTTATTTACATCAGCAACAATCCCATTATAATGAATGACTCATGGCATTAAGTACCACTGAGTGTGAAGCCAGCTTTCTTTAGCCCTAAAATGGACTGATAGTGAAGAACAGTCAGAGGAATAACATTTGCAGAAAGAACAGCTGGTTTTGAAAGAACATGTTCCTCCAAGACTTAATTTACTCCATGAAAAGTTTCACTGATTATGACAAAAAAGGCTCCACGCACATAAGGTATCTGGTTCTTTAAAAAGATGAAGGATTTTCTTTTGCCCAAAGCACTTTGAAAATACTAACCAATAAATACTTACAGACTTGTACCCATTGGACTTTCCAAAGTATTTTCACCTTTCATGTTATTTTAAATGCAGTTTACTGTGGCCATCAAACTAATTTTGATTTTAAATAGAGATTTAGCATAATGTAAGACAGTCAAAGGAACACCCTGTAACGTATAACATAGACAAAGAAGGTTTTTTTCTGTTGTTATTTTTTGCTATCTTTTCTCAAAGAACATCATTCTTTGAAAGACATCATATTAGAACATAGATTTTTTTTTTTTTTCCAGCACGTGGCTTAGAAATGAGTTCTTAATTTGACGCCACTTCTTGCAAAACCATTTAGAAAATACTTCAATAATTGCTTCAGAAAGAGCTTACCATGCCGGACTATCAGCATATTCACATTGAGGTTAGGGTGCTGTGATCACACACACAAAATGCATTGTGCTAATTTTGTTTACCAGCATAAGAATACAGTTTTCTTCTCTCTCAAATCAGTCACTTTATGATAAATACTTCATCATTTAACTAAATAATCTTATAGCACAATGCTGAAACAGGAGGCGTTCTGTTCTCAAAACAGAAAATCTGATTAACAGGGTATGCTTAAGCAAATTCCCAGGTTTCACTGTAAAAGAAACTGTTAACATTTGTCTTCTGCACTTAGTTCCACCATTAGCCATGGTTAAACACGCAGCTCAGAATAACCTGCTAAGGCACGCTGAGAAAAATCTATAATCTGTTCTTCAAGCAATGATCCTAACATAGTTCCATCCATTGCCTCTTGGCTTTATAATCATATCAGGCCAATGTTTGGGAGCAACCGCTTATTGCCTTTGACACAATAAGCAAATCTAACTGTTGTTTTATACACCATCACTTCCAATCCCCATGCTAGTTTTTGCCTTACAAGTGGTCTCAGGACACTACAAGAACTTAGGGAATGTCCCAGTGGTTCAGGCCAATGGTTCATCAAGCCCAGTGCTGTCTCTGAAACAGTAAGAGATTCTTCTCAGGAACAGCATTGGCCCACTTTCTGCATTCTATTCCCTCCTCCAGCATACAGACTTCATCAATTAAAAATGATGGACAGTGCTAACCTCCCATGTGCTTTTACTATCCATCTGTTGAGCTGTTGTTCATAAATTCATGCAACTCTCCTGAACCTGTCACCATAGTTTCCTGTAGCAGTAAATGTCAGAAGTTCACAACCTGCAGTGTAAAGTACTTTGAGTGCTTGAAATTTATCTACTACCTTTTTCATCTAGTGTCCTTCAGTTCCTTCATTTTGGAACTGATGAATGACAGTTACAGCAATTCTTACCTGTTGCCTTCGTGATTTTGCAATCTTCAGTCACCTTACCCCTCAACCTTTACTTCTAACTGAAGAAACCTGCATCTTTTAAGTCCCTCCTCAAAGTCTGCTTCATCCATGATATCATTTTATTTGCCGTTCCCTCTATTCCTTCTGCAATAGTATTACATTCTCCTTCAGGTCAGGAGGCCAAAATTACACACAGCACTCAAGATGCTAGTGCATGAAAATCTTACACCACAGCAAAATGAAGCTCTACATTTTGTCTTTAAAATCCTCCCTGATGATGGCCAAGATTTTTTAAAAACTTTGGTTTTTTTTGCTTCTGCTGCAAACTGAGCTAATGGACTTCAGAGAACTGTCAAATCAGTCATGACAAATCCAAGAGCTCTTCCCAAGTTGCAACCACCAGTTATGAGTATATTAAATATAATGAGTGTCCCAATCTAGTCAATAAAGCTTTAGGAATAAGCCCCTGCCTTTCCAAATCTGCTCTGCAAGCAAAACCTTGGGCTGTGCAGAGTTAAAATACACTGGTTTGAGTTTAGCTTCTATTTACAAACAGAATAGATCACAGCCTTGTTCTCCTGCCCTCTAGTCCCCACACTCTAGGCAATCTTTCTGTATGAAACCTCCCCTACCCTCCTTTTAACTTGGCTTCTTGAAGAAGCAAGTCTTATGCAATTACACTATGCCTGCATGTGATAATTTGCCATTCCATTCCCCAGTTATCTTTGAACCTACTAGCCAATTTCAAACGCATTAAACAGGAGGATAAAAATCTCCAAGGTCATTATGTCCTTAAGCTTCAGGGAAATAGGAAACTGGAAAGAGACCCCAATCAGTGCCTCCACTAAAGGAAAAGCTATAACATGCAGTCATCCTTAACAGAAAACCTGCACAGAAAGAGATTTTCAATGCACAAAAAAGTTTCATTTGGAGTTTGTACTTCAGTAGACATCAGAGAATGTAATCATAAGATACAAATCCATCAGAGACCAATCTTCATTAATTCTAACACTCATAGAAGTACATATTGATTCACCTTGGGTAATGACTCACAGGAAACCACTTAAATTGTTTCATGGCAGGAGAGGAGCCTGGGCCAGATGCAGCCTCAGCTGGAGTTGCCAACAGCCCCTCTGTTCTGGCTTGAAGATGCTCTTGGATAAAATTTTCTAATTAGCAGTGTGACTAGTGCCCCACAGAGCAGAAGAAAACAAAGAAAGTCATAAGACACCTACTTTTTTTTACTGCACCAAAATCCATACTTGTCAATTGCAATTGCATCTAACTGCAGAACAGAGGCTGGCAGTCACTTCTGGTGGACAGGACTGAGAGGAGGAAGAAAGGGGGATTGTTCCATGTTTTCCACGGAGAAGGCTTCTGCTAGGAACTTGGGCAGCAAGGAGGTCAGAGCTCATCTCCTGTAACAGCGAAACGCGGCAGACAGCCGAGGCGGCAGCACCCGGCCCATGGTGAATGATCTGGCTGTGCTGGAGGACCTCCAGGAGAGGCAGCAGCTCTACCCCAGTCTCAGCAGGGGCTGAATGGTGCTGCTACTCAAGGAAGCAAAATACCCCAATGCAGCTAGTTCACGTGCTTCCGGCCGAGTACCATCCTCCCAGAGAGATACGGTGTGTCAGGGCCATGAGAACACCAACAGGCCTGACATGGGCCCGGTTCACCTCTGGCCATGTCTGGGTCTCCCAAGAGAGCCCACTCACAGCATCTGGCTCTGCCTGTGGTGGTCAGACCCCATGGGCTTGTGCACCATCACTAAGGTCCTGCCAGTGCTGGGCCAGCCTCCGCTCCAGCTATGTGGCCCCAGCTGCCCCACCAGTGGGCTCAGCTGTCAGGCAGGAGCTCTGCCATGCTGCCTGTAGGGGCACCAGTAACCAAGCCTTGTTTCCTGCCAGCCTTCCTCAGGGCTGCCATCCCCAGAGTGGCATCCCACTCCGAGCACTGCCTGCCAACACATTGCCTGGTGTTTGCTACAGGCCTAAACAGAGACCCAGCAATGTGGCTCTGATGGCAAGTTACTTAGCTCACCCAGCGTATGTGCTGATGTTGGCCTAGGAACTCCAGAACTCATGGTTCTCAAGAGAGACGAGGCAATCTCTTGCTTTTTCCCTTCTTCGAATTTCCACTGAAAGCTACCATCGACTTCTCAATAGGCTTCCCTCCTTCAGTGTTCATTACAACTTCCAAAACCACTCATCAATAGTTCCAATTTGCTCTGCTACATATAGCTAACAACCCATTCCCCTTTCCTTTCCAGCACCTGTGAAGAGACTGTAAGTTGAAATTAAGAGTTGAAATTAAACTCTGCCAGCTGAATAGTGAAGAGCAGGGACAGCAACTGATGGGACAGTTACTAATTTATAGGAATCTAGCTTTTGCACTGAAAAAAAAAAACAAACCAAAAAATCACCCACAAGCAAAACAAACTACCCTTATCGCTAAAGTCAAATACATTTCTAAAGTCAAGCCTGCTCATGGTCACTGCTTTGATATGCCAAGACAATGTGAACAACATATGCCACAATTTTTCATTCTTTGCTACTGGTTGCAAGTATAAAGGTTTGGTTTATTGGGCATGGTTGTTTTTTTTTTTTTACCCCGGATCAAAACAAATTCTGGTTCTAACAACTTGCACACCATAAAGTTTAGTAAAGGAAAAGTAAAGGAATTCATTTTCCTATACACTTCCTATCAAAGAGTTTAGTTCGCTTAGGCTTATATTTTAAAATTCAAAGTCTTCATTTGATAGCTTCAATAAGGCAATTAAATTAGAGCTTTACATATGTAGGCAGAAGCCTTACGTGAAGAGAAGTGAGTGACCTGCTCCAGATGATGCAGGAAAAGTGCAAGTGGGGAAAAAAAGAGAAGTTATCAAGCAAGAACAGCTTTACTTTTCTTTTTGGCAAACCAACACCTGGGAGAATCTTTGTTAGTGACACTGTACTAACGCTACACCAATGTGATCTGGTATTTCAAGCCAAATGATACACAAACATTTAATTTCAGCCTTTAGGAAAATGAGCTAGAATACTGTAGCATCCATAGTTATAATTTTCAGTATTACATAAATCCCTGATAGAGAACAGTTTGAACCTTCAGTGCACACGTGTCCCTTGACAGGAGAGTTGTTGTACATAACGGAACAAGTAGCATGCTGTTATCCAGATCTGCATCACTCCTTATCAGGAATCTCTTCATTCAGCAACACAGAAAAGGCAGGAATTGTTATTATGGCTTCAGTAATAACTAGGGCAGAATACACAATCAGATCCAAAAAATGGAGAGTGAATGGCGGCTGCTTGCTTGGTCATTTAAAAAATAATCTAATTCCATGGAACAGTTCAGAATTATCAAGGGGGAAAAAAGAAAAAAAAAAAAAAGAGGCAGGAGAACTAGCAACAGCGTCCCATGCTGGTAGCAATGGTCTGTGTGCTAGTGGAAGCAGGGGTGGTAAGAAAAAGGGACCCGGAAATTGAAAGGACTAAACTAGCTTTGTACAATAATAGCCTACATCATCTTGGGGTGTCATTCACTTGAATTTTGCAGACAGTCTGAGAAAGCAGAGCCAAGAGAAATAAATATGGCTCCTGTTAACTTTAATGGTCTGTTAACAACACAGGTTTTGTGAATATGGCCTCTTTATTGCTGATGATTTTAGCAGTAACATTCTACTAGTGCGCACAAAGCACGATCCAAAGTTACCTCGCTCTAACGCCTTTCTGGTGGAAAGATCCAACAGCTGCCAATGTCTTCAGCTTCCCCTCCCCAGCATTTTTTGTGTTGCAGTCTAAAGTTTCAAGATATGATGGAAGCACATTAAGAAGTAAAACTGAATTCCCCAACAGATATGCTGATTATATTTCTGCTTGAACATGAACACACAGAACTGTTGTAGAAATCTCTCAGTATTGAGGAGCCCAAGGATTTTGCTGTACAGCACCATCCAAGGCCCTCAGCAGAGGGGAATTCGCCAAAGCTGAGAATAATGCTGTGACCTGCACGGTTCGTAAACCCCTAATCGTAAAGGATGCACAGCAAGGTATTGTGAATCAATGAGGCAGCACGGGAAAACATTTGCAGTTGAATTTTATAGACACACTTTGTCTCTTTTTCCCTAAACCAACAAGACAATCTACTGTACCCAGAATTTCAAATTAGGCTTTAACAGTGACAGTGTTTTACTAGTAATTAGTGCTAGTGGAATTTTTTGTTACTTCTGCTCAGGAAATCTTTCTTGCTAATAATCTCCAAATTTTTATAATTTGCTTTCTCAAATTACTAATATTGTGTTGGGAGGAAGCAGGCTAAAGTATATCTTTACTAATAGAAACAGCACAAGTTGAAAGACCTAAAACCACAATCCTTACTCATGCTGTTCAATGTTCGTTAAAAGCAACCACCCCATTAAAATTTGTCAGATTCCTTGGGAGAATTCACCAAATACAGAGGAGCAGCTCAGGGACACAGAGGGTACATTTCACTGTAAAGAGATTACGAAAAACTATCAGTACACTGAGGAATAACCCTGGTACTCAAAAAACTTTCCTTGCAGTCATGTCAACTTAAGTCTCCCTTGGAAACACCCGAGGATAAGAAACACACAAGCAACAGCATAAGCAGGGTGTTGTAACCTCCCAACTCCATGCTGTGCCTCTTACATTACACAGGATGTAATAATGGAACATAAGTTATTTTGAAGTACACACCAGAAGCAACAGAGGAGGCCAGTATCCGGTACTGTTGTCCTCATACCTGCAAGATCCCACAACTGGATCGGAAGCACTTGCTGTTCCATAAGCCCGTTCCAGAACTGTAAGTTAGCATGAATCCAAACCACAGAGCTAAACATAGATTAATATCTTTGCTCTCTAGTGTCACATTGAGAGTAGCATAGTTTTTTTCAGCTTAGACAAAAAAAAAAAAAAAAAACAAAAAAAAACCCACAAAAAATTCCCCAATATAAATGTAATGCTTTTCTTATTCTGTCATAGGGAATATTCCTATGAGGGAGAGAAACAGAATTGTCACCATTTGGGGGAAAAAAAACCAAACAAAACCAAACCCACAGCATTTCTGAGGCTTGTGAGTTTCATTTTGTGGTGTTATGTGAAGCAAGGGTGTCTTTTTTTAATAATGTAATTTTTCAAACCTCTCTGCATTTCAGCCCAATTTACATGTATCTTGCCATTTCCTAATAGATCAGCAGAAATGGGCTTTGAAAGGAGATAAACTGGAAACAACAAATTGAGGAAAGAAAAGCCGAAAGCTTCTGCAGAAAGAAAAAGGTTGCTAAGGCAAAAGGGACAACCTGATAGGGACACATCTTTGAGATCATAAAGCGACACCATTTTATCTGGTTCCATAAAATAGCATCGTAGTAAGTTACAACCGTTGTAAGAACAACAACTGCATCTAAGTTAAAACTAAGTGTACGATTGGTTGTGATTCACCAGCCACAGCAGACAGAACTGCATTTAAACTTTTAAATTTCACTGCATGCTGTTAATGTTCTTGTGAAATTCTAGACAATTCCTTGAGAAAAATGTATAGGTTTTCAGCAAGTATGCCTCAAGCAGTGTCTTCCCTCTGATGGCCTATCCGGCACTATGTTTCTAATTCTTAGTCTTGAGGCTTGATTTTAAGTTTTAATGACAATAATCAAGTGGATCTTTTTCAATTTCTAGTTCAAAAGAAGGTCATTAATTCAAAAAAATCTCATATAAGAAGAAAAGCTGATAAGTGCTGACCCCTAATATTCCCACGCACTGTGATACTCATTGAATTTATTATTTTGTCTTAGTCAGTGAAGTCAGATGCACTATTTTCTTTGCCTTCCACAGTTATACGCATTTTTATGAATATACACAGTCCATAACTTGTTTAAAATGCTCACTGTGGGCCTACTTACCTATGGCTGTGGGCTGGTTACAGCCACAGCGCCACAGCTTGGAATATCTCCATGTTGGAAGCACAGTCAAGACCCTTCATTTATATTAGTACTTTTTTGCAGTGCCTTGAGATCTAAATAGCCTTCCAAAACTACCTTTCCCTTATATAGGAGTATTTTGCTTCAGCTCTTAAAGTCTGACTTTTTGTTTGCCACCCTTACTAATGGTACATTAGCTTTTTTAGCAACTAAGCTGCCTAATGAACTCCTTTAGTTCAATAACAAACAAATGCAGCGAGGTCTCCTTCATCTGTAAGGCTGCCACAAAGAAAACATATATAAATCTTTTTTTAATGGATCTTAATTTGTACTTTTCAATTTCCTTAGAACTTACATGCCATGACATGAAAACTGCACTTCCCGAAAACACGACTTGCTTTCTAATTCTGCAGATAAATGAACTAACCACAATGCCAAACTGACGGAGGCAAATGGAAAGAACAAAATACTACCCCTCAAAAAAAACCCCCACAAAAACCACCCCAGCAAAACACACCACACATAGAAGTTGCATGCATACACACTTACTATCCACACATTTTCAGACTTAAGCTTATTTTTCATAAAACTCAGCTAGTGATTCAACCATTTGAGCACAAGGGCTTTGCTCTCTCAGAACAGAGCAGCTGTGTAGGACAGAGTGGATTTTCAGGCACAGCTCAAGGAGTTGCAATAAGACTGTGCAAGAACTGTACTGTATAAGAAATCTGTTTTAAAGCAGCTTGCACTTTTCAATAAGGGGCAGGTTATGAAGCATGTGGGAGGGGGCAGTCAAGTGCTAAATATCTTCACATGTATCAAGGTTTACCAAGTAAAAGGAAGACAAGAAAGGGAGGCAAGGTGTACCCACATCCAACCACCAGACAGACACATCTAAAAATGAGATTACGGGAATGAACAGGATTGTTTTCTGATATCATGAAGAAGAGGTGATGCAGCATCTTATCAAACGAATCTTCCTTGGTATTTCTGGCAAAGTTGCACAATAATACTGATATGTTTCTGATAATGTATTTCAAGTTTTACTAGCTTGTCATCCTACACTGAAGTACCCAAGAGATGGACAGTATTATTTTAACTCTATCTGAACACAGCTGTAAAGATTTTTTGCAACCAATGCACTTCAATATCTACAATGAATATAATTCACACAGAAGTTTTTAGAGTATCATGCAATAAAGAATGGTTTCCAGTCTTTTTAACACGACACCTGTGCTTCAAACAATCCACTACCTTCTGTGAATTAATCATTACTTAGACAAAGAGCCATCTACCTTTAAGAAATGGGAAAGTCATTGGGGTTTAGCTTTTGTTGGCAGAGGTTCTTGAAGAAAAATAGGACTACTTAGAACGAATATAAGATTTAGAGTAATTTTTATCCATTTCTTTGAGGCTATTTGTCTCAATGTGAGGAGAATTAAATTGTTTTAAATATTAGACTCACAGACACAAGAAAGAAAATAATGGCATTTGATTTAGGAAACGGGAGGAGCAGACATCTTTATCATGGCAAGGGACCATTGTTGAAAATGTGTAAGTCAATGCAAAATCTTAGTACAGGAAGAATACAAAAATGATCTCTGAAAAATCTTGGTTAGATGTGCTTGAAGTGCGTCACAGTGAATAAGCTGATCATTTAGTCCAGTTCGTATCTCAAAATAAACTACAAAACACTTTATGGTTGTAAATGTTTTCAGAGCAGAAAAAGCACAAAAATCACCACCTCCTCAAAAGAACTATTTGATACGTTACTCAAATTTTGTTTCTCCTGCCTCCCTCCTGTCTTTGCTTCACATCATCTGTTGTGATCTGTTGCACAGATTCCCACTCAAATGATCTTCCCATTTCCCACAGAAGAGCTCCCCAGCAGCATTCTGCTGCTCCGGCATGCAAATCCCAGCAGAACATGAAGGCAAACGGCTGCTCAGTCCCCACTGGGGCCATAGGGAGAGAAGGTGGGAGGTCTACTCTGCCACCATAGGCGTGTCCAGATGCTTCTTCAGTTCAACTGAGCATTTGGGGTACATTTCTCATGAAAGGTCCAAGCTGTTGCTTAGCAAAGACTGGGGGGAGGGTTACTTCCTATAGAAATGTAAAACAAGTAGCTGACCCAACTGCATCCAGGCGGAGGAGGATAGGAAGCCCTGGCCACCGACAGTGCACGCTTCAAATTTATCTCTATCTCTGAAGCAGTGCTGCAAATATGAGTTTCTTGATGCGCTCTTTCTTGAGCTACAGCAACTACGGAGTTGGAGTTTCTGTTGGGGAAAAAAGCAAAGCCATCTAGGAAATATCTAACGTTTCCAACTACATTTTTCAATAGAAGGGAAAAGGAGCTGCTGAAGAAAGTTTTGAGATGTGAAAGGAAAGCTGGGCTACACCTGAGAAAATGGTAAGGTTTGGAAAAGTGTACAGAAAGAGGATGAGCTCAGGAGTATTTAAAAGTATCTGGTAAATATTTCTTAAAAACCACAAGTGAAAACTGTGTAGTGTTAAGAATTAAGAAGCCGACACCTGAAGGGGAAAAATGTATGTCCCAAAGACACACACGTATGCAAGTCACTGAACTATATAAATGAAAGGGGACACTGATTCTCCATCCTCAGAAGCATTTACAGGTCAGCAATTACAGTCCTCTCCTTTTTCCTGATGTGATCTTATATACCCATTTGAAATATCAAGCTACATTTAAAACCCTTTTTAATTAGTATGAACAGATATTTTTCATGTCCAACTTGTACATCAGAGACCACAATATCATGACTGAAACATATCCAGTGTTATGTGCATGAGCAGACAAGAACTCACAGAAATGTGCAGCAAGGTTTGAACAGACATGTGGTGGGGTTTTTGGTTTTTTTGGTCTTTTAAGAACAGAGTCTTTTACACTTGCACTGGGACTCTGAACTTTGAGAAGTCTGACAGGAATGACTTAATCTAGCACCACTCCTAATCATCAAATACTTCCACAGAGGTTATCACATCACAACAGATAGAAATGCATGACTTGGTTGCTCTGGTTCACAGTACAGTATATTTACTCAAACCACCAATGAAGGTGTGGTTTGGATGAAGATATTAGATCATGAACTGAACCTATTGATGCTGTGCACGCACATCTTACCAAATCTGCAGAGGAGGTGGCACATTTCAGGATGGCAAACTAGACACAGCAGTGCCTATATAGGTGCAGCAGCTACCTTTATTCCCTCAATGAATGTGAGCAAGACCTCTCAGCTGCACAAGTACACTCCTCAGACAAGTTGGCAACACTTACATTTTCTAGTTGCTTGACAATGTTTCTGTTCAACCCTTTATTTCCACTGGCTCACCTGATTAGTTTGTGTCCTCTGAAAAAGGCTAAGCACAAGTGAGATGGCCCAAGGCCCTCAATGGCTGATATATGAGAGTATTGAAAAGTATGTAATTAATATTGAGAAAAATAAATTAATCATTGTGAATAGTTCAGAATTAGGTTTTTCTGAGAAGGAAATCAGAAAAATATTTACTGCTTAAATCATAGAATGGTTGGGGTTGGAAAGGACCTTAAAGATCATCTAGTTCCAACCCCCCTGCCATGGGCAGGGCCACCTTCCACTAGACCAGGTTGCTCAAAGCCTCATCCAGCCTGGCCTGGAACACTTCCAGGGATGGGGCATCCACAGCTTCTCTGGGCAACCTGTTCCAGTGCCTCACCACCCTCTCCGTGAATCTCTGTAACTAGTCTCCTCCTGTCAGAGTTACAGTCCCTCAATTTTACATCATTTCTAAGTGCATGTTACATCTGAAGGAAGAGTATTCCAGTCTCATCCAAGCCCCTGTTACTCAGCTACTCTCAGCTTTCTAGAGGTATCACCCAAAAAACTGTTAAAAAAAACTAGTGGCTAATAGAGATGAATCCCCCCATCTAAATTCAGTTGCCAAATATGAAATTCTGGTTTTAGAAAAAATGTGAAAGGAAATATAGAAATGAAATTTGGGTTTTTTGATCTGCATTTTTCATTTCTACATTCATGCATGAAATAATGTTTAAAAACAGTTAATGAAATGCATTAACTTCAGCAGAAACCAAAACTTACTTTCATTTTAAGGGGAAATAACTGGAAACACAGAAACTTTCCTCTGTCTTCCTGTCCCTCGCATCACAAGGAAATAATCACTTTCCTGAAGTTTATATAAAGTCTGGAAAAGCACAGCAGTGATCAAGGATACACCCAAGAAAAAAAATCTAATAACAACACTAAGAGTAGTAAAACATTTTGTTCAGCGCACAAGAACAAAAGCACAGCTAGTACTTAAGACACAACAATAAACTCATCTCTGGCACTTGTGCAGGGAGAAAACTGCTTTTGTACCCAGTATATCTACATAGCCTACTCACTTGGACCAAAGAATCCTCCTGCTTCCAGCTCAGACCTTTCCCCAGCCCTTTCTTGGAAGGCTGCGAGGGTACACAGACCAATTGATCCCTTCACAGCTAGCTAGCCCTGCTCAACACCAGAGTCTGCCACACCTGCATTTCCTTTGCTGTTTCCTGCAGCAAAGGAAACACACCATTCCCTTTGCTGTTTCCTGCAGCTCTGATTCCTATCCATCCAGTCATTCTTCAGCTGTAAATCTGATCAGAAGCACACTGCTCTTGCAAGAGAAGTACAGCCAGAGGAAAGGGAAGGCAAGCGGACTGCACAGAGGAGCCAGTACCCACAGCGTAACATCCCTCAGGTGAGATGTGTTTTGCCTTTGCATTCCATGCTTCCAAACATCTGTCCTCTTCCATATTTGTCCTCTACTCAAGCAGATATTGGAAATCCTTTAGGTTAAATGTCTAACACCTCGTTTTCACTGATCTCCTCATTACGTGCTGCTCATAGAAGTTTTAATCTGTGGGTATTGTTGAGACTAGGTTTATTTTTCTCCTGCAGTATTTCTCTATTCGTGTATGTGTCATCTAATGTAAGGGTTGCAGTGGTAATTGCTACCCTTCCGTGGAAATGCTCAGTAATCACTGCAGTAAACCTTGCATAACATCCAGAAAGCAGCTTAGAGTTGGCTCTAGACAGCCTTCATTTACATATCCAAATGTATTTTCTTAAAGCTAAACTAAATGTGCGTTTGTCAGACAAGTCATACACCCAAAACTACCACATCCTCAGCCTCTTCCACATAAAGGCTTGTCCTTATATGGGAGCTGGAGTTTACTACTAGGCTGTCAAGTACTGTCAAGCAGAAACCCTTCTGCTCATGATAATCCCATTCCCAAACCTCGTCAGCCTAGGGCAAGACACCATCCATGTTGCATAACCAGTTATACGCCCTAGGAAGTAAACAAAACAAAACCACAAACAAACAACAAGCACAGCACACACAAAACCAGAATAAAAAAAGCCAACAACTATTTCCCCTAAGGTAAAGTTTTTCCAGGGTCTATCTTTCATCTCACTAGCTGTTTTGATGAGTTATAGTGTGCAGCACAAATGAGACCAGACACCAAGGCAGAGAAATTAGCTGATGACATACAATTGTAAATAATTTAATTTATCATTTAAAAATAAGATGATCGAAATCTTAGCAGAACAAGCAGTATTGAGGACTAAAATCCACATCATAATTAGACAGCACTTCATTGCACTGAATATATCCAGAGGACCTATTTACAAAAAGGATTTAATCAATACCTGACAATAATAATGCCCACCAGATTGAATAATATGAATAGCAACATATGCAAACACATGCCATTGCTTTCCAGAGAAATAACCTTCTGAAATGGAAAGAAAAAAAAAAAAAAAAAGACAGTAAGAAACTGACAATAAATGAGCTATAGTTCCTTCCAGGCAAAAAAAGTTATAAAAGCAGCACAAAAATGAAACCTTAATTAAAAGCTTCAAAAGTAAATAATAAAAAATACATATATAAATAAAAATTGCCTAGAAGATGTGGAGCATGACA
Source organism: Eurypyga helias (assembly GCF_000690775.1). Classification (NCBI taxonomy): domain Eukaryota; kingdom Metazoa; phylum Chordata; class Aves; order Eurypygiformes; family Eurypygidae; genus Eurypyga; species Eurypyga helias. Next base: position 17,393 of record NW_010224969.1, read on the forward strand.
GCATCACAAGGAATGCACAAAACCAAAAAAGAATAATAGAACAGGAGAATTTAAAGAAAAAGTGCACAAGGGTCTATGAAATTGAGATGAAAGAAGACAATTTAAATATTACTTGTAGCTTACTATTGTCTTAAATTCACACCAGCAGAAGGAATACTTACTTAAATAAATGTAAAACATATCCTTTGCCAAAAAAAAAATATTATAAAGCTATTCATAGACAAAACCAATGAAGAACATGTTTCAGAAAGGTGTTGGAACTGAAACGCTTAAAAACAAATCTCTCCATCCGGAAAAAGTATTCCCACTACTTTGTTAAGTAAACAATGCATCAGCTACTTTCAAGCTTTCTCCCAGGGGAAGTCTGTTTTCCCCCAGCTGTCCATTAGATAGGAGTCAAACACCTACCAGGGCACCAAGGCTGCAAATCCCAGGCACATCCCCAAGAGGAGATGAAGGCAAGCCCCAGAAAGGACAGGGCCTCTACATACACACCACTTCCCGCTATTTGTAGGTGGGATATACAGACATTTAGTACTGCATTCCCATTTAGTGTTTATTTTACCTAGACATTCAGTGGGCCTGGGCCTAGTCACATGACTGTTTTGCAGAACCCAGCTATGAGTCTTTTCTCCTATTTTTACCTTTCTCTTCTCTGTATTGCAATTGAACCCATATAAAAACATCAGCTTCATATATCCAGCTCCTTCTCACAGTATATACAGAAAGATTTAAGTAAAAGAAGTCATGCGTCTTGTTCCCAAGAGCGGGAAGGTCAACACGTGACAGATGAATAATTCACCAGATATTGTTCCCTTCCACCTAACATTAAAATGCTTGGGTATGCTTGTCCTTTGCTAAGGTATTGCTGTTTTGAAACTTACTGTATTTTAGCAAATGGTGAAGAAAACTATATGCCATTTTGAAAAAAAAAAAACCAAACCCACACATTAAAAGGTAAAGTAATTTCAGGAATGAAGGCAAAACCAAAGTCCTTAGCATCCTGTTCTTAAATTCACTGATAGATTGGTTGAGAAGTGCACTGTACTTGTCCAAGGCGAACAAACCTAGAGTTTGTGTGGTTGGGAAAATGCCGTCTGTACCTGAATCAGCTCTCCCTTTGGTCTGCAAAATAAAATCCCATGAGAAGCATACACAAATTTTGTGGTGGAGGATTGGCAAGGAGTAGGGACAGTAGCCTTCAGCAAAAATAGTTCTGTGAGCAGCTGTTTCCCAGATTTCTAAATAGACTTCCCACAAAAACCATCTAGTGGTCGCATGGTTATTTCTAAGCGAAGGAAGATAACAACATAGAGGTTTTGTTAGTCCCATGTCTTCACATTTTGATCGTAGTTTAAACAGAGAGAAATCTTGCCTGCGTGTAGGAACTATTCAGGATATTTTGAATTAAGATGATCGAGCTGACAGTAGAAAAATATCTTATTTTTTCTATATATATTTACATAACACATATTGATACGTATATATTGTATAAAATATGCACTTTGGAAAAAAAAATATAAAGCAGCTCTCCATACTTGTTAAGGACCCTTCAATAAAAAAAAATGTTGCCAGAATCTCCAGAATGAGCCTGCCATGTATCTACGATTGGTGCATAGCAACAATATGTGCTGGATGCATTACAGGAAAAACACATTTTCCAGGTGGAGTAGGACTGGGAAAAGTCATCCAGATTGGTAGACATGAGCAATCTGTCACCAACCAGTTGTAGAAAGAGGCTGCAAAAGAAGAAAAGAAAACAAACCCCAATACATTGGAGGGTGAGAAACCACAGAATTCACTGCAACCATAACCTGGCATTTAAAAATTTCTGACTGGAAAGACAACGCCTCAGAAAGAATTGCCAGACCATCAGCAAAAGCCCCTATTCTTTTATGGAACAGTATGACAAGGTGTTGGGAGGAAAGGAAACAGAGACGGGAACTGACATGGAATGTACAGCGTCAGGCTACGAGCGTTAAGAGATGCCAAGGAATGGTCTGTCTGAGATGAGCTAGCAGCAGGACACGGTATTTACCTCGCAAAAACTTCAGCATGCTCTGATACTTGTGTGAGATAATTTAGTCCACAAATGGCTACCACTTCTGGAGATTCCCAGCAAGAGAAGGGGGGGTCTATGAGGGAAAGTACTAACCCCTACCCATACCTGTTAGCGTGGAGAAAGGTAAAAACACACTCTACTGGGCAATCAGGGTTCTACAGAAAGCGAAAGTCCCTTATAGAAAGTTCACAGTACAGAATAGCAACGTATTTAGCAATTCAGACATGAAGCTCCTGTCCCAGCCTTTGCTACTCATGGACAAATTCAGCAGCCTTCTTACACTCCCTTTGCTACCTTTGCAATAACATACATTGCCCTTAATACATCCTAGTGAAAAATAGCAGACAGTAAACGAAAAGATGTAAAGCTTTTTTGGCCTTTCTCTATCCAATTTTTTTACAGAAATGCACTGATCCATATCTTCAAACCAGAAAATTTCGGATTATTTAAAAAAAAATCCCATTCTGTAGAGTGAGATAACACAAAATACTGCACGTGTGCAATATTTGCCTTGCAGGGAGGAGGATAAATTGGGGCAGGGGCTACTCAAACTTGAAGGGATGCCATTATGGGCTATATTTAAACCAGAAAAATACAGCGTATTGCTTGGCTTGCCAATACAGATTCCAGTCCTGTCTCCTGTAAACGATTTTTTTTCATAACTTTTCATAACACTCAAATACATCTGTCTTTCAGTGATTGCTGAATTGTAGCTACTTACATAGAGCTTTAATGTACATACAGTACGTTCCGTCTTCATCACTTCAAGTGATCAACCTGTATCCTAGACCAGAACCAGCAAATGACTTTAGGACTAGGAGAGAAAAACATAGAGAAAGAAGAGTCTTACATAAAAAATAAGGAGTTATTTCATAGAAAACAAACAAACAAAAACCCAATACTGCCAACAATCAGCATCAGTCCAAGAATGCACTACTTAGCATTTTTGCCAACAATCAGCATCAGCCCAAGAATGCACTACTTAGCATTTTTTTAAAAATTCTGTTGCTGAAGGTCAGCCTAAGTTAGGCAAAATAATATTAATAAAACACAACACAAGTTTTTAGGTGATGTCATTCCTTTGTACTATGCATTTATTATCTAAGACCATGCCCCACTACAGGTTTTTGTACAAGCACATGATGAAGAGTCTTCCAGCACACAGGTTTACTGGAGCAGGATGAACCTGTGAAGGAACAGGAACTTTGGTTTTCATAGGAAAAAATCTGCACTCTAAATTTCTCTTTTCCGAGCATTAATAAATTTTATAACTACACAGAACTGCAGTATAAAAAATGATGACCCAATATAATTTTAGATTTGAAACACTTCATTGTGAACATAATTACTGATCAGCTTTATGAGCGATGTAATGTCACATTCAGCGCCCCTCGCAAACTCAGTTGGGCGAGTAATAGATGTTCATATTTTCACGTTGAGATAAAATAAATGCAAAATATCACATGACAGGACAATAGAGGCTGATCTTAGCTTACAGTCTTAAACTATTAATTTATTGAAAATCCCAAGGAAGTCTGCATAGGACATCTAGCACTACCATGTGCTCCCAAGGTGAATAAACTCATTTTTTGTCACTTCTTTCCAAATTCTGTATGACACTAGAAGGAGCTTACTTTTCCTCATTTAGGCATATCTGGTTTTAGGAAGTTCAAAGAAACACAGAAAGCAATTGGTGAAATGAATCTATAAAACAATAAAAACATGATCTGCAAAGAATTTTTATTTTTGACAATAGAAAGACATTTAACAAATGTTCTTGTAAATGAATGAATAATCCTAGAAATAAAGATATCTCTATCTGATCACACAGTAACAGCTCAAGTAACTTTGTTTGCTGTGTTTAAAGCTAGCTGTATCTGAGCAAACTTCATGGCTGTACAGCTTTACTCATACTATGCAATTTCAAAAACAGAGCGCTTTATTTTATGCCAGGAACAAGCACGTGAAGAACAAAAGTCACAATGATTTATGAATAAAATTAACCATGAGTGAAGAGATGTAAAGACAATTATCCTTCTGCTTTGCAGCTGAACCTTTAAATCAAACATCCCACTATTGAGAAAGGAACAGACTGGTTTTGCAAAACAAGAAATTACCTTTATATATACAGTGATATTATTAAGCTGAGCAAAGATGCCTGCACCGAAGAAAAATAAATGGGTGTACGTGGTAGAAATCAGGAATTCCCAAGAAATGCAAAGATTCACGTCCCACAGCCATCGTCATGAACTGACTTGTATAGTCAGCAGCCAACGGACTCCCCTGCTCTTCCTGCTTCAGGAAGGCAGCCTTAGACACGGTTGCACAAATACAGTCCCTGAAAGGCTGCTCTGAAGTGCTGAATAGACCCCTAGAGCATGGGGATGTTGAGTAGCTGCGTGCAGAGGATGGCTCAGTCCAGGGCCACCACCAAGATCTGGGAAAGTTATTTCTGGTAAGTAGCTAGTATCTATTAGGTTGGGTACTGGGAAGGCAGCAAAGATTAGCTGCAGGCAACTGAAAAAACCCCATATTCCCACGCTATCTCAACTGAAGGAGCAGGGTTCAGTTTGGGTGCAGAGGATACTAAAGAGGGCTGAAGGACTGCAAATTACCTCTGTGCCCTCGCAATAGCTCCCTGCAAGAGCTGGGGGTCACACAGGAGTGGTGAGAGCACCGTGCAGCTGATCCATGAGGGAGGTCCAGCCGGGAGCCGCGAGCAACCACAGCACAGACAAGGTCCCCACTTGCCATCATGGCACAGCCCCAGTGCAGCAGGCAAAGTGGGTTGGTGAAAGCACCACACGTCGTCAGCAGACCAGCAGTCATCGGACAAGGGAAAGGCATCAAGTCAGGTCTGATATCAAGCTGGGAAAGCCAAGAAACAGTTCAGGAATAGTGTAAGAAGTGTATCTTCTATGAAGATATACTTACAGCTGAGGGACGGACCAACAACCCCAGGCTGTGCTAAAACAGTGCTCCTGGGCCCATGGGCACAGGGTGTAGGTAAAGACCCAGGTGGGGCTGGTTAGGGCCATTAGGGCCTATCAGCACCCTCAGGACCCTGACACATATCACATGTGTATAGGGCAGTAGACAAATATAACCTGGAACTCTCTACATTCCACACAAGATTAATGCTTCTGAACTATGGCTCAGTCCTGCTATTGCTTGGCTGTAATGTGGTGACTACATCACTTGGAGACCCTCTTCCCTCAGCTGCTAAAGACTCTTCTGATTTGTAGGTTCTGCTATTCAGATTCTTGCACAACTGTTCCACCATGCCATGTGGCACAGATGTGCAATCTGAACTGAGTTCATGGAGAACTGAGAAATAACACAAGTCTGAGCTGGTTCTCAAAACAAACGGAGTATGACACCTGGGTTTCTTCAGAGACACGTTTAGAGTGCAATCTACGCAATGCTAGGATACTGTGTTAATGAATATGCACATTTTTTGCTATGAGAAAATGTACAGTGTCTCTACATACCAGAGATAAAAAGCAGCATTACGATGATAGCCAGTGATCAAATAAAAAATAAATACATTAAAGTTGTCAAGTGAAACAACCACTATCCACATCAAAAAGTTTTCAGAAAGGTTGGCATGTCTTGCCACCACTAACCTACTGATTAAATAAGTCATTAAAAACTCGAGTCCTAGATTTTATTTACATGCTAGAATTTACAGATGACTTGCATACAATCAATACTTTTATTCACTGTTCTCCCTTTCTTCCCTCTGTCCCAAAAAGTTATAAAGATACAAATTCCTGTTTAGAGGCAAGAACAGCCTCTGCAGTTTCTGAAGGTCTAAGCAGTAAGAACTCACATCATACTTAAGAGTACAGAATGGCAAGCTATTATCACAATGGTGGATACCTCTTAAATAAGTGAAATTTGTATTGCCAGAACATATTTAAAACTGATAAATGTTTATTCAGCTGTTGTACATGTTTAAATGATATTTAACTGATAAATGCTTATTCAGCCATTTTTTCTGCCCCATTCAAATTTAAATACTTAAGTGCTATGTTAACATACTTTAGTGTTTATATGTGCCCCATCCAAATTCTACATCAATATTTTAATTATGTCTTAAGGTAATATCTAAATATGATCAATCCTAAGGCTCTCATCCATCCAGATAGTCTCTTTTTTTAGAAGAGATTTAATATAAAAAAATTAATTCTGTGATACTTGATATGATTGACAGCTAATTATGAGAGTATTTCTATTGATTTCTAGACCATTAAAGTCTGTGAAAAAGTATTCTAAGAGATGAGCTGAAGTGATACAAACTAACACAAAAATAGTTGTATTGTCATGGCAATTCAGTGTTTTATACAAGAGCCAGGGCTCCCATATGCCAGTTCTTTCCTTCTCAGCTTTTCTTTATTGAGTTCTCCTGTTTGAAACAGAGAAAAGCATACCAGATTTTTAATTAGTAATTGAAGATACGTTGGGGTCATAGGCAACCAATGTCGGTCATTAAAAGCATGTAAGATATTTCAAAGTGATTCCTCAATCATTTAGGTTTGATTGAACTTGATTAACATGGTGATCTGAACTTCACAAAGTTGTTGCACACATGTTGAGCCATGCATCTATGTTAAGCCTGAAATAAAGATACCAAGCTCCAGGGAAGGCTCCTTGGCAAAGACATAATGGGGCAGAATACTATCATCATGTTTTCAAGAGAACAGCATGCTATGCCTCCTGTGCTGGCCAGGTCAGAGGAGCAAAGCCATAGCCCTGACTGCTCTTTCTCCTTTGTGCTAACTAGAGCCTCTGCTAATGCAAAGGTTGTAATTAAGTCTAAGCTCTGAAAAGACAGTGAAAGGAAGGAAAAGCTCCCTACATTCTCCTTTCCCTATATGAATCCACAAGGAAGATCTCTGTTTCAGCCACACGTACTATAATAAAAATATGGGGTAAAAAACCCTAAAAAAGCAGCTATTCTTCTATAAAGCAAAGTCAACACAAACCTGGAAAAACTGGGGAGCTGGTTTGCAGATTCATACACCGTCAAGCTGTAGAACAAAGCTGTTAACACAAGCAAATACGTTATGCAGCAATAACCACAGAAGAAAGATTTTGCCAAAATTTGCAAGGAATGTACGAATTTTCATTAAAATGACTAGAACATACAATGTTATAACCAGCTTGTAGCAAAAGGCAGGCTGAAAGAAGACTAATGTGACCTTTCCACTGTGTCATGTTCAGGAGACCTGAAAATAAGGTCTCATGTACGAGGTTTGTGACAACCAAAGCAAATCCATCAGGTTCAGAGGTATAAACGTTTCACCCGGGTCAGACGTCAGCTTTTGTCTTCAGCCAGTCAGCTTCACCTTCCCTGTCCTTTCTCAGCGCTCACCTTGGCTCCTTTGTAGCTTGAGACGAGATGTTCTGGGGTGCACAGGTCACCCCAGCAGAAGTCTCTGTTCAGTAACCTGACACTGCCTACAGCAGCCAGAGGGGAGTGTGCCACATGAGATGTGGACAGGCACAACTGTTTGATGATGGCACAGTGTTGCCTGAAGAGTACAAAATGACAAAAAGGAAAAAAATTACTAACACCTAATTTGAATTTTCCTTACTGAAAGTGAGGGCCATTGCTACCTTCCCCTGAAACAGTGAACAGTTTATTCGCTTTTTCTTGGCAGCACCTTTCCAGTACTCGAAGGCTGTAACATCTTCTTCAGTTTTGTTTTCACTGAACATACTTGTTTATTCAGTCTCATGGTAGACTATGTTTTCCAGACCTTTGATTCTTATTTCTTCCTTGGGATTTTTCCAGTAGAGGTGGAGGTTTCCCAAACATGATTGCATTACCCCAGTAGAACCCCAATCTGCTTTACTTAGACTGAAAGAGATTACATTGTGCATCTTGGAGCTGTGCTCTGATTCACATATCCCAGTGTGGCATTTACGTCTGTCGCAAAGGACAGCACATCATCTGCTCAGGTTTTCACCTCCCAGAATCTCCACAGCATGTCTATCAAGGTGCTGCACCACGATTTCCCTGTTATGTATTCATACACTTTATTATTTTTGCCTGAGAGAAGAAACTTGCACTGCTACTTTTCATCCTTATTTCACCAGTGTGTTCAGGAAAAGTATGAAGAATAAAAATACTTTTCAGGTATATCAAGGATGTACAAACTTGCATTCAAGTCTGGACTGCTAGGCTTTGAAACTTTCTGAGTGATGATTAGAGAAGGAAATCAATAACAGACTTCTGGTTAACAAAACACCAGATTTAGTGAAAATGGGAAGTTTTTTAATTGGTTTGAAAAGGAATAAAGCAGAATGCTAAGTGCCCAAGAAGTTCTGGGATTGTTAAATATATGGAAACAGGAAGAAAACATCTAGAAAAATAACCGATTTTCTCCTAGGTCAAGAGCAAAAAACTGACTGGGAAAGTGATCTGGGTGAGAGCAAGCATGAAACAAGGAAATTCAGTGTTTAGGAGGGGAAAAAAAAAATAGCCAACACAAATAAGGCAGACTTCTGTGACTTACTGACTTACTGATATCAAACATGAAAAGTAAAAAGAAAAAAAACCAAAACCAAACCAAAAAAACCCAAGAGTCAGATCATTATGAATAAATACAAAATAACAGCACAAACATATTTAAAAAAAAAAAAACCAACAACCCAAAACAGACCAAGGCACAAAATATAATGTTACTAAACAGAGGACACCAAGGCTAACAAGAAAAAACTTCAATATTATTAAAAAAAGAGTTATAATATGGGTCCACAACTCAAGACAGAAATTACTGACATGTCATTGGAAAGGAGAAAAGTTTAGTAAGTGTAAGGAGAAAAAGACATTGACTCTGGTAATTGTCCAATTTTTCTATTAATGTATTAATAGCTTAGGATTTCAGTGTAAAAGAGAGAAGAAATCATTCAGCTAAATTAAATATTCTCAAACTGCCAAGTTTGGATGAATTTCATGTAAAAATACTTAAAGACCTGTCTGAAGCAGCCTCACAACAATTAAATGACTATCTGTAGGACCTCAGGGGAAAAAAAATAGCACATGACTAGGAAAATAACATAGGCCATGTCTTTAAAAAGGTTAGAAGTAGAGATCTGTGCAAATTTCAATTAAGATTAATTCCCAGGGAAGTACTAGAATAAAAAATGTTATAAGTGCAAAGATAGCACAAAAAATAAATGGTAGCTAGGACAGGTTCCTTATGAATAAGTCACAGCAAACCGAAGTAACGTGCATCTTTGGCAGAATCAAATGTCCTGTGAATAACAGAAAGGCAGTAGAATTTTTAAATTATGAAGATTTTTTCATGATCTCATATTGCATCTTTGTAAGGATGTGAAGAAACTAAGGTCAAAAGCTGTAAAAGGTGTAGAACGAATAGTCACGTTACTGCCCTGTAGTTAAAGGGCTCTGCACTGGTACTCAGTACTGTTGGAGATTTTCATTAATCACCTGAATAATGCAACAGGACATTCATTGTTACAAAATTCAAAGATGTCAGCAAGCTGGGTTGTAGGAATGAATGAACTCAGAAGGATCTTAAGATACCACTATGTAGTAGTGATTAATATCCAATCATGCAGTGCAATTCCTGGAACGGTAATCCTCAGTATAAGCATCCTTTATTATGCTAATCTTAAACGTATTCAGAGTATTACAACAGTGAAATATTATAAGTCATGTTAGTTTGTTTCACCCAAACCACAGTGGAAGGAAAAAACTACTATAATACAAGAATACTGAAGATTTATGTTGTGTTTCAGCCTGTTTCCAAAGTTAATGTGTAAAGCACTGTGGTGGGTTGACCTTGGCTGGATGCCAGAGGCTCATCAAGCTTCTCTATTGCTCCCTCCTCAGCAGGACATTGCAGGGGAGAAAATAAGACAGAAAAAAACCTTGTGGGTCAAGATAAAGTCAGCTTCATAAGACAAAAGCAAAGGCCGCGCACAGAAGGAATGGAACACGTATTTATTCTCTCCATCAGCAGGTGATGTCCAGCCACTTCCTAGGAAGCAGGACTCCCGTACATGTAGCGGTTGCTCTGGAAGACAAATGTAAGTAGCGAATGCCCTCCCTTCCTCCTAGCTTTTATTGCTGAGCTGACGTCATTCGGTATGGAATATCCCTTTGGTCAGTTTGGGTCAGCTGTCCTGGCTGAGTCCCCTCCCAGGATCTCACCCACCCCCAAGGAGGGGGCAGTGTTGGAAAGCCAGCCTTGATGCTGTGTGAGCACTGCTCAGCAGTAGCCCATCAGGTTGCCCACTTCAGTATAGCTTTCTGTTGGCAATTAGCCTGAAGCTGATACAAGAAGGATAGGCAAAGTCATAAACACGCCTTAATAACCCCTGAGATCATATTTGTCCAAAGTAAAAAGCTGATGCCCTGCCTTCTGAGCTCTCCGTGGTTTCTCTGATTACAGAGACTTCTGTGCTGCTTTTGGATAGAATTCCCTATTTGATCCCTTTCCACCATGGCTCACTACCTCCGTCAGATGTTTCAGAAGAGGGAACATTCCTGTGGCTCTTTGTAACATGGTTAGGACTGCTCCAAACCTGGCCCAGGGACATCAGCAGGGGTTTTGCTTTTGATTTCAGCAGCACTAAAATTTTAATCACACAGGTTTTGGGCACAGATGAGCATGGGGTGCGATGTTCAGCACTGTGAGGAGAACTTAAAAAAGGAAGGCTTCTCACATTGTTCCTCTATAACACAAATTTTCAGTAGACACATACTGGATGATCATTGTCACAAGCTTGTAAAAACTTATATTTTATCATTAAAATAGCTAATAAGATCGTTCAACAGCACCTCAGGGTGATCAGAGCAAAACAGCTGCCAACTGTTCTTCAGGAAGGTCTATTCTTGTGTTATGCTTGTTTGCTATTGATAATGTTCAACAGCCACTTTCACACGCAGCTTTTAAATACTGCTTAAGACTACATTCCCAGAAGTAAGATGAGATAGTTCTTCCAAGTGGGAGGTTTGGGCAATATCAGTGGATGCCACTTACTAAGAGAACAGTATACCACCACAAAAAGACTCCTGACTGGTAGGTGAGACAAGGCAGCACTCCAGATTTCAGACATAATTGTGTACATATCCCTCCCATTTCATACAACAGTTACTCCCAATTCTCATTGGCTTCCAGGCCTCAAAAATCTACAACAGTTATTTTAGGGAGAAAATTAAACATACCACATCATCTATTTTCATTCAGGTGCTGAAGAACTGGTGTCAACAGTGGCTGTGTAACACACAAAAGCTTTGATATTAAGGATTACTGACACCTGAGTGAAATATAGTATTACAAATGAAGCTTCACAACCTCTTGCCTAATTTTAAAGGGAATCCGAGCAATTTTTTAAGGGGTCATGAGTTTCACCTTGCAGAACATGCATACAACAGCATACTACATTATATGATGGCAAGGAGGCAGAAGCAGTATTAAGTTTCAACTGAGCAAATAAAGAATCCCTTACTGCTCTTGTGTTGTGGGATATGTCACTGAATACTATTCACAACGGCCACAGAGTAAAGTTTTTATTATAGACTGTTAAAAAATTTTCTCTCACCCAAAATTCACTATAGGACATGGCAAAGATACGTATATATATTCACGTCAGGTGAATATTATACATATCATATATCACAAAATATATATAAT
>NW_010224970.1:0-20281 GCF_000690775.1 Eurypyga helias
ATCACTCCCGCCCGGCCGGTGAGGGCCCAGGCGTGGAGCTGGCGGAAGGGTGTTTTTGGCACAGGCCAAGTTGGGGTTGAGGAGCTGCAGCTGGGCTGGCGTTGGGTGGGGAGGGGTTGGGTGTTGTTTCCGTAAGACGGTTTTTGGCGTACGTTTGCCCGCTTACCTGCATCCTTACCAGTGAGGTGGGAGTTCCTGCGGCTTGGGGGTCCACGCTGTGTTTCGCAGACCCCAGATTTTCTGGGGAGGGGTGAGGGCGTGCCAAACCCAATGATCCCCTGTTACAGAACTCCTCTGTACGGTTAGATTTGGAGGTGATAACGGGACCAGGTCACTTCTCAAAAAAATGCATTAAGGAACGTTTCTGGTTTCGTATTCAAAAACCTAGAAAACTGCAGTGCAAGTGCAAGCTGTCGTGACAGTAGCTGTGATAAAACTGATTAATTAAAGTTTCCCCGTGTTATAAACGTGGAGGTGTTCATACATGCGCCACAGCGTCAGGTACCGTCCGTGTCTCGTGCACTAGGCTGCTCACTGCCGCGCCGGGTGCTTATCTAGAAATGGTTGATAAGAGCGTTTGCTGTCAAGCCCGAGTCGCGCTGATTACCAAAGACCTTATCAGCAGAATAAATGTTTAGAAGTACAGCTGTGATATATGCTAGTGGAGAGCACAGATCTTTTATTTTCACAGCTTCCTATCTCCAGATTTACAGTAAGGTCTTTGTTAAATGGGTTCAGGTGTTGGATTTGAAGCTGCTTTATTCACAGAGTCTACTTAAGAGGCAAAAGCTGCAGGTGGCAAGAGGAAATGTGTAACTCGGTGTTAGAAAACAAGTGGATTAAGTTCACTCATGGCTTAGAACAACCACTTCAAGATGATTTTTTAGTTTTCCTAATTGTAACATTTTATCTTCTCTCCAAAGGTTCTTTTATCTCCTGCCTTTCTCTGGGGTGATGACATTGGAAGTCTTGCCAGTGGAGGATCGCTCCCTTTGCAGTGGAGTACAAACCCTCCCAGGTAACTATCCCCGCAGAGGCGTGCTCAGGTCGGCTTTGCTGCTTGGAGAGCGCGGAACTGTAAAACAGCCGGCGTGGCTGCATGATCTGCAGGACTAATCTGTTTTCAGTTGTGGTCAGTGAAACGCAACCTTCTTTTTTTCAAAGAGGAAAAAATTCATACAAATCACACCTTGCTAATAGTTACAACCTGTTGCATCCTTAGCTTAATGCTGTCTTGTCAGTTAAACTTCCGCTGTAGTTGTTAACTAATTCACCATTTTAGGTTTCCCATGCTTCTGAGCTGCTTTGCTTCGCGTGAAAGTGGCAAGTCTCCTATTTCTCCTTTTTCGGTGTCAAAAATTGTCAGAGCTGCATACCTATACAGCTATTTTAGCAGTTTACGTAACTTATTAAGGCTTTTCTGGTAGGTAAATCTTGTGGTGATTTTTAGATTTAAAAGGAGCTTTTAGTATTCTAATAATAAGGTTGACTCAATAAAGCCATACTTTGTTAAAATAACTCTGGTAGGTATTGCTGGGGGGAGAGGATGCTAATTTAATTTGGAGTTACCCATTTTCCCAAATAGTATTTTGATACCTTAGAAAAATAAGGGTCTACTATATAAAAATCAATACACACACCCATGACGTGTAATATTTTTAATATTTATTGAGAAGCAATGCTTCATCCAAAACAGTCATTCATCTGGTTAACTTCTGTGTTTGTAAAAACGTCCTCTGTCCTCCTTCTGAGGACTTCTTATTAGTGGTTAGGTTTAAAAATGTTCTACTTCAATCGTAAGCACCTTTTGCTCTGTCATACGTTATTGTGGAGGGTGCACTGGATGGCTGAATGAGGGAGGAAGAGAAACATTTCTGTACTGAACTGACTCAGTGTAGGTCAGTAATTTTTGCCAGCTCATGTGCGGTGTTAAGAAATACGCTGCAGGCATTTGTCAGCTGTCAACCTGGGGAAAAATGCTTGTTGCAAAAGGCAAAAGCCAAGGATACCGGGCACTGCTACATGTCTTTTGGGCAACTCACTGGCAAGTAGCCTCCGTAGGGGGGCTGGCGGGTAGCACAGACATGGCTAAACTCATGTCATAACACAAAATCAAAATACATGAACGCAGAAAGTTCTCCGGTACTCCCCAAGCACAGGGTACCAGGGCTTGTGATTGACCCCCTTGACTCAGTAAATCACAGACCTGACTTCAATAACTGACTAAATCAAAAACCTGTTTTTGAAGCATCTAAGCTGGTATGTGGGAGCGTGTCCATGCCCTGAGTGAACTGACAATTAGGTGACGCTAACAGGTGGTTCTAGCCTCAAAGCCCGTCGGCTTTCGTTTTAAATGAAGGTTTGTTTCCCCTCCCGTTTGCAAAGAAAGCGTGTGGTTAAAGGGTAAACCTACAAGTTCAAAAGCAATTAAAAGGATCCTCTGAATATATTTGCATGGCATTTCGTGATTTTCAGTGAATTTTGTGAATTCTGAGGATAAATGATGGCCTACCCTTATGTTTTTGACAGATACATGTCGAGGATATCTGTGTATTTGCTCTTGGTTAATGAACTAGATGACTGCCTGAGGTCTCCTCCAGCCGTGCTGCCGTGGTAATGCCACTTGTGTTAAAGCATGAGTCAGAATACAAGTTTGCTTTCTTAAAATAAAAAGGAAGAAGGTTGCCTGTCACTGTTGGTCCTTTCGGTGAACGTGAGACACGATGTCAAAACCCAGCAGTATGCTACAGCTGTTAGCACACACCTCAGCCTTTGTGTTTTTACACTACAGTTCATCCCCTTCACTCTGTGTGTTTCCCACACCAAGTGAATTGTGCCCGTTGTGTGGCCTGAGCTCTTGGTTTGTTTTTCTGTCTGATAAAAATGTGGACACAGGCTGAATTCAGCGGAAGATGAGCTGACCTTTTTTTTTTTTCCTGGTGTTCTTTTAGTTTAATTAGAAGGTGCAGGGGTGGAGATGCTGTTGGGGAAGTTCAGCCTTCGGGCAAGCAGAGTGGGAAGCTTCCTAGAAACCTTCTCCACCCTGAACCCCGCTTGAGGGTGGCAGGCTTGATTTTGCCAGATCTTTAGGGGACATTCTCCAGCGATGCTTTGTGTCCAGCTGCTGGAGGAAGGCACTAGCTTTGCCTGTTACAGAGCAGAGAGAGGACTCCTGGGCCCAGTATCCTGGGCTGCGTCAGGAGAAGTGTGGCCAGCCGGTCGAGGGAAGGGATTCTGCCCTTGTACTCTGCTCTGGTGAGACCCCACCTGGAGTACTGTGTCCAGCTGTGGAACCCACAACATCGGAAGGATATAGACTGGTTGGAGCGAGTCCCGAGGAGGCCACAAAGATGCTCAGAGGGCTGGAGCCCCTCTGCTATGGGGCCAGGCTGAGAGAGTTGGGCTTGTTCAGCCTGGAGAGGAGAAGGCTCTGGGGAGACCTTATAGCCCCTTCCAGTGCCTGAAGGGGCTACAAGGAAGCTGGGGGGGACTTTTTACAAGGGTCTGTAGTGACAGGACAAGGGGTAACAGGTTTAAATTGGAAGTGGGGAGGTTTAGATTGGCTATCAGGAAAAAGTTCTTCCCGGAGAGGGGGGTGAGGCACTGGAACAGGTTGCCCAGAGACGCTGTGGATGCCCCATCCCTGGAAGTGTTCAAGGCCAGGCTGGATGAGGCTTGGAGCAACCTGGTCTAGTGGAGGGGGTCCCTGGCCATGGCAGGGGGGTTGGAACTGGATGGTCTTTAAGGGCCCTTCCAAACCAAACCGTTCTGTGATTCTATGGTTCTATGACTCAGCTTCAAACCCATGAACTGCCAGTGTTTTGCTGTGTATGCACTGGCCTACGGTGCAGCCAGAGCTGTGGTAGCCACATGGGTTAGGATGCCTGGCCTACTTTCATTTGACTAGTTTGCAGGTTTGCCATGGATGAAGAAATGCCAGCATTCTCTTCAGTATCAGCTTGCAACCCAAACGTATAGTCCCAGCCCTGTGAGGCTTCTTCATCCGTACTGCTATTCCCATCACGGCATCTTTGCTGCCCTTGCCTTGTGAGCAGGTTGCAGCTGCTAGTTAAAGCTGTGGGCATGAAGTGCAGAAGCTTCCTGGGGTGCTTCCCTGGGAGCGGTCCCTGTGCCTGGCATTGCTCCCTGATGGTGCTGGCTCACCTTCTTACAACCGTGTGAGAAGAGCGTGCGTGCCTTAGCAGAGAACACAGGTACCTAAATGGGCACGATCTTGCCCTACACTTTATCCAAGTTGCTTAAAGGCAACTTAAGGAAGTGTGGCTGATAGTGTTAGGAAACGCAGTCCAGCAGCACAGCTGCGAGCATCTATTCAGATGGTGACTCTCTACGTGGATGAGTGAGGCCATGTAATTACAGGAGTTTCATGGGTCTTCAGACCTTTTGGATGTGAATCATTAGCATGAACTCTGAAAGAGGGCACACTAAGCCAGCTGGGTTCACTTCTGGGTAGGTAGTCTGTGGGTTAGGCTTTCGGTCTACTCATGCAGCCAAACCCCAACTGTACTGAAGTTAATTGTATAAAACTCCAGTTGATTTTGATGAAAACGGTAGTTTCCCCACAGACTTCAATTGGTATTTATTTGGATGACAGTGGAGGTAAGGACCTATAAGCATCATTAGTCTAGTTGCACAAGTTCTTAAAAATTAGAATAGGAGGAGGATTACATTTTCTTTCATGAATCAGCAGGGATTTCAGACATTGTTAGTAGCCTCAAGATGGTCACAGCCTCTCAAATGGCTATGCAGGTGTGAGTGTGCCACAGCACCATCAATTCATGCTGCCAAAACATTAGCCCTAGAAGCTGTTGGATTATAAGGGTTCAAGGTTCATTCTCACCCTTTCTGCTAGTCCCTTTTCTGTGCAGCAGCTCTGTTCTGAAATGTTCTCTCTCCTCAGGTTCTAGGTTAGTTTCTCATGGGTACCTTGTTTTAGCACGTTTCATATCCGCCACATACTCTTTCTTCTACTCTTGCCAAAAAAATTAAAAAAAAGGTGTTTCCACGTCTCTCCTCCTCTTTATTCTCTTTATTTTTCCCAGAGCTGCCGTCTCTCTCCCAGCGAGATACCCGCGAGGGTTTTTCAGTTACCTGAGCGTGCCTAAGTGGTCTGCAGTACCGTGTTCCTTGACTAGAAATCAGAATACCTGGCGCCTTACCTCCAGCTGAGCTGCTGGGAGATCTTGGGCATGCCGTTGCACTTTTCAGTGCATTTCTCTGCCCTCTCTTCGCTTCTTAGCACCCCTCTATCCATCCTGTCCTGGTTGGCGACGAGGAGAGCGGGTTTATGGACGTATTTGTGTTTCTTGAAACTAGCCAGCTTCTATTCTTATCTGCAACGTTTCCTTAGGCAGCACGATTGCGCCCACGGTGGGTTACTCCCACCTGTTCAAAGCTATGCGAAACCAACTATGCATATCTCTCTCTCTCTCTTTTTTTTACTTTTTTAAAAAACTTTTCGTAATGGTTTGAATGTTTTGCTGCATGTGAGGCATGGGTAGATGTTTCTGTGGTTCCCTGAGGAGGGAGGGTGAGGAGTGAGTGACAGGGGAAATGGGTGGTGTGGTCATGCAGGTGTTTAGGCAGTGTATAGAGGGAAGTCAAGTGAGTGGTCAATACAGTCACATGGCACTATGCAGGGTGAATATCTGCTGTGCGTTTATTTGTACATGGCGTTCCTCAGTGGAAAAAACTGCTCTTTGCATTTTAAGTCCGACTTTCTGGTTGTTTGCGTACCAGTTTGAAAGCTTGAAAATTTGGCTTGATTTAAAAACCACCGACCAGGTTTCATTTTTAGACTGAGCTGAGTGCCACGCAGTTTCGCAGTCCGGTTTTCTTCGCCCCACACAGAGGGTAAAAGAAAGGGCATCCTTTGGATACCAGCTGTTCTTTTATGTTCATATTAACCACTTTGATCAAGTTGGAAAGAAAGGGGGCATCAGATTCTGTGATCTCCGTGTACCCTATACGACTAGTGACTTTTGGATGCATCCAGTTATTTCCTGATAATATCTAATGCATTTATATTTGAAGGACCTGTTGTTTGCAAAGTGGGTACTCAGCCAGTTGTGGAAATCCGTGATTTGCAAAGGATCTGCATCTGCAAATGAAAGCCTCTGAATTTGGTGATCACCGTGTGGGAAGCATTTTCTCTGAACGCAGATTCTTACCTTACCTCCCCTCTGCCCTACTCTAGTCTGCAAAGCAGCAAAATGCAGTCCACATTTCAGGTGACATTGGTCTCTCCTTTTCTGAGATCTATTGTAGGGATGCCTCTTTTAAAATCACATGTGCTCTAGAAAATCTGAAAAGTAAACAGTAGAGGAAGTGTGTTCACTAACTAGACTTAGTGGGAGCTTCTGACTAAGAGTATGCTCTCTTGCTAATAAGGAAACCGTTTTGAAGTTTGAAAATACATATTTTGGTCACAATGCATTATTTAGATGATTGATACCGATAATGTTGCGTGCTCTCAAACAATAACATGTGGTCTCTATTTCCAAAGCTGCTGCAATCTGCTACAGGGATCATAGGAGACCAATTCAATTAATATTTAAAAATAAGTGTCAACCCCAGCAGCCTGGCCTTTGCCAGGGCTTTTTTACTGAGTCACGTGTGGAAGGCTGCCTTTCTTCTTGAAGGCTGGTTTCCAATCCACTTCACTTTCTCATCTCTCATATTTTGGATTCTTTTAATTTATTATGAACTCCTGTCTTAGCTGCCTAGGTGTCTGGGGCCAAACTTCCTCTGGCTTTTACGGGGAGTGGGGGTAGTCCAAAACCTCCTGTCACTTGAAGCAAGACTCCGGCCGGGTGCTGAACACCCGCATCTGCCAACTGAGCAGGTGCCTGGGTTGTTACTGAAACCCAGAGTGCGCTGTTTGCAGGCTTTGTGGTATAGTGTGTGGTATAAAAGTTATATGAGATAATAGGGGCTGCTTCTGGTTTTCTAGGGCTACCCAACCACTTCCACGTGTGACATTTGTTAGCATCATAATTAGAGTCCATTTAGTGCATCGTCAGTGCACGTTTCCGTCCGTTGTGAATTTAGGTAGCTCCTTCTTTGTTGCTTATCATGAACTGATCTCCCTTTCTTTGGTGACATGCTGAACACTGACATATTTGGTAAATAGCCGGAGTGGATAGATTTCCCATTGCAGGATTGTCTTTAGGCCATTTTTGGTCAGTGCTTCCTGTTCTTCACTTGCCACAATATGTGCTCCTTAACTGGAAGAAGCCTTGTGAACAAGAAAAGAACTGGAACTGGCTTTCAGTTAGAAATTTTGGGACATGTAATGATTTGTGCTTGCACCTGGCAGATTTACTCACAAGTCCGTGTTGACCTCAGGAATATAAGTGATTGTACAGGGATAACAAATTAGCATTCCGGTAGCGTGTAGCTGCTAAAGGTGTCCCCATCGTGAGTTGACATCTCTTTGTACTGTATGTCTTACAAGCACCTGAAAAACCCCACTTCTCCACAGCCCTACTGTTCCTGTGCAGCAGGCAGCAAACCATCTCACAACATCTCTGCAGGTCAGGAAATGCTCCTATTGTAATTCAGCCTGTTTGAAACCGGAGGCACAGACACGCTGTGAGGGGCTTTTCATCCCACTGGTCTGACAGAGCCAGGACAAGGAGCTGCACATGAGATCTTGATGCTCCGTAGTGGAAGTGTTCCTCTTAGCCTCAAGAGCCAGCCTTTACCATAGTGCTCGTGGAGGGTCAGTCCAGTGCAGTGACCACACCACTTGTTCGGGGGCAGTAAGTTGGGCCCTGGTCATTTTGGATCGGAAGCTACGCTCTGTGTTACTTTCTCCTGTCTTCTGCAACTCATCGTGCGGCTCAGCAGCGGCGCAGATGTCAGTGTTAGCATCTCTGGTGCTGAAACAAAGGTTGCAAATGTTCTTTGCTCATTTAAGTAAACATCTCTCTGGGTATAATTTTTCTTTGTGTTGAGATGAAATTATTTCTGAAACCTGCTGATTCATTGAAGCCAAGATGGAAACCAAGAGATGCATCTAACCAGGTCCTGATTTGTATCAAGAAGGAGAGGCGCTTCACCTGTGATTGTGCACATCTCAGGACGCTGCACCAACCCCTCGATTGGTGGGGGTGGTGCTGGTGGTGTCGTCGTTTTGGTGAAAAACCTCAGAAGTGCTTGATTTTGTTCAAAGGCGGTACAAAAGCATCTCTGAAATCATGAAAAGGTTTGTGGGATGGGCAGATGAATGTTCCCATCTGAATCTGCTGACAGATACTCTAGTAATGCTTTGCTAGCTTTTCATGACAATGAAAGAAGTTAGATTACAAAAAAACCCAACCTATATTTTTTAGCTGCAATCACATTGGATTTATTTTAAAACAATAAAAGTGGGTGGAAAACCAGTCCAGATTATTTACCAAGATCTTTGACAGGTGTCATATCAGGATTGCACCATATACATATCACACAGCAAACAACTTTTACAGTCTTTAAGTTCTTTTAACATGGATAAAATAGGCATTTGTTTACATTGCTCACATCTACCAGGTTAAATACTTAAAAAGACAATAATTTTGGTATCATCCAAAGCTGTTATTAGTGCTGACAAATGGATATCAGTATGAAATAGTCAAAATTCCAGAAGTAAGTTTGTTCAAACATAGATTGCCTTTTCTTTGAAAGAAATAATTGAAAATAATGTTTACACTGTTGTGAAAATTTCATATTACAAGAGTAAAATAAGCACCTTGATGAGGGACGGTCTTTTGGATGGAAGCCTGAAAGGGTCCAGCATTTTGCTGTGTTGAATCAGTTGCCTTTTGTGTACTCTTTTTTTGCTCCTGCGGAGGATTTGCTGTGGCGTTTGGGTGTGATTCTCTTCAAGCCTGGCAATCTTTAGCTGGTTTATTTGGGGTTTTTTTCCAGGTGCCAATGCTAAAGCTTTAGGCAGCGGAAGGAGATCTTGGTAGATTGGTCATTGTGCCATTTTGATACGGTAGTTTTAAACATTTTAAAAAAAAAATGGGTGGGAGCCCTAACTTAAAATTGTTTGAAGTCTTGCAGATTGGTGATATTCCAAACCCACTGTTTTGCTCTGGGTGGCGATTGTGGAAATAACGAATGGGTCTGACTTACTAGGAAAACCTTCTTTAAAACAAGATGTGAATTTTTTCTGTAAAATAAAAAGTCACAGCTCAGTCGAAATGCAAGCCTCAGGCTTCTTTTTGTAATTAAACCAAGAAATCTCTTGTTATGTACCAGTAAAGGCAGAGGGAGGACTGCTGGGACAGTTTTTGAGGGTCACTGCAAATAAGATCAAAATTTGAACTGGCGCTGTTCTGCTTTTCAATCACTGGAGGGTCTGAAAACGGGGTTGATGCTCTTAATGCATTTGTAACCCTGAAAAAGGAGTTTGGCCGTTAGGTGTGGGGAGAAAAGTCTGTCACGTGGAGGAAGACAAACAAAATCTGTCAGAAGAGGTTAGTGGTGAAGGAAAAAAAAAAGCATGCAGTGGTGGGAGGGTAGAGCAAAAAGCAACTGTGTGTCTCTGTGATGCTTCCTTTGTGCTCTCCCCCGGCTCAAGTCACTGAGGGCTTGCTCTGTTAGCCTGCGGGTACCGTAGAGAACAGTTGGGCAAAACATCCATGCCTTGGGTTCTGCTTTGCACTGCCCGTGGGGGAGGGTACATGGGCCTACATTAAACGGCATGACCACGAGGCTCAGTAAAAAACCGCAAATTCCAGGGTTGATGTGTAACACCCAAAATTCTCGTCCCCATTTACATATATTTAGAAAACAGAGAGGTGCAAAAGGAAAAGCTGTAGCGAATGCAATCACACTTGCATCAGATGGATGCCTCTTCTGTCGTGCCGTTCACACATTTCTTCCCTTGCTGCACAGGCTTGAGTCAGGTCTTGGCCCATTTCTCTCTGTTTCTCATGATTTATGTTAGCTGGTGTAGCTCTCTTCCCTCTGAAGCCTTTTAGCGGGTCTGCATGGGTGTAACAATTCACCCTGAAACTCTGCTGTGCCCTCACACGGGAGGCGGTCACTCTCTTTAGCTGGACCACTCCCGAGTTCAAGTAAAAGCAACTTTCCATAGGTTTGTAAAGTGCCTCACTGTTACTCTGGGAGTAATCTCCTGCATCTCATTGCCTAGAAAACAATTCTTAGCCTCAACAAAATGTCGCTGGTGATCAAGGATCCAGGAGCTATTGCTGCAAATCTTTTGGTTTGAGCGGCTCATCTCCAAGTGGCTGTGGTCAGTTACAGTATGGATTTGTCAGCTTGTTTCTTCTCTGGCGACGCTGGGAGAAGGGAACACAGAACCAAACTCTTGAAAACTTACCTCGAAACACTGCTGCCCTGTAGCATCGTACGGGTTTTGCTGGGCGGCAGATGCGTGCAGGTTCTTACCAGCTCATTTCACTTCCTAAAAAGTAGACCCAAAGATGCGTATTTCCTGACTCTGTCTTTTCACTGGCAGAGTTGAATTTGTTTCTGGGGCTGTAAGTACCACTGAAAATATTTTACTTGCTGCAATTCAAGGTTGGTTGCCATGTATTTTGTTTTATCACTTAGTGATGACTTCTGTCTTTGTCAACACCTTTGTGGGTTTGGTGAAAGCTAGTTCAATAGTTTCAAAGGCTGAGTGCAAAAGAGAGGAGAGATAAAAATCTTTAAAAATCAGGAAATATAAAAGGAAAATTTCTAACAGTCTTTTGACTCAGTCACGTTACACATCCTGGATGCTTCATGATACTGATTTATTATATTTATGACAGGCAGTATTATATCAAGCTAAGCATTTAACATGAGAGACAACAGAGTATGAGATACTACAGCACAGCCAAGGTATCCCAGTGCTGTTGGAAGTTTTATTCTTAACTGTGCACTTCAAAACATGGTACCCTGGTTTCTTTGTTTTAAGCAAACATTTACGTCAATCATGGGCATTTAGAGGAATAAGAATGATTTGATAAAATAGATGTAATCAGCTTTATAATAGTCCAGTCCCAGTTTTCCGATGAGCTACTTAACTCCTTGCTCCACATTTGTTCAGCTTGTGAATCTAGGGAGGTACTACAACTGGTAAAGGTAGGGAGCGTTCCGTTCCCCTGCTCCGTTTGCTGTCAGACTTGACACCAGTTGGGCGAGTGGTGTCTTCCCCACAGCATTAAATGTCTGCATTTCCCAAAAATTGCTGGATAGAATAGAATAGGAATGAGCCAGCTTTATCGAGCTGTTTTCTTTACAGAGTTCAACTCTGTAAATGAACTGTAACAGTGGTCCTTTGAAATCCTTTCTGCGAGCATCCCTGCATGCAAGGTTTCTCAGCATTCTCCACGATTCTCCGTGCTTCTCACTCCAACTTTGCTTGTGAAACTCTGGCCAGCCTTCCCATTTGGGCACATTGGCATCTGGCTGTGACTCAGTAGGAGGAAGTAGCCTCACTACATGTGTCTTCACATAAACTGGTTGCAGCTAAACAAAGCGGACCTGGACTATGAATGGCCCAAAATGTCATACAATTACAGGACAACCGAAGCTGTCAGAAATTGTCTCAGATCCCAAAAAAGTCTTAAAAAGCATGAGTGGGCTTTGTGGGTTTTTTTCCTTTAGGAAAAAGGTTAAATGCAGGATTTCTTTTGATTGTCTTTGGGTTTATCTGCCTCCAAATTACCTTCTTTTCTGAAATCACATGGGCTAGAACTTACTTTAATTATGGAAATTAAAACTAAGATTTAATGCCACAATCAAGAAGCTGAGACTTAAAGGAAAGTGCACAAGACTCAAGTGACGAGAACCGGTAACACACAAATTCATTAAAACGTTGGATTTCTACATTCAGAAAACCTCCAAAAAACCAGAATCGATCACATTGCGACATGTTTGTGGGTAAGCTGGGAACCACAGAGAAGAAACACTTTCTGTGGTGTTGTTTTTCTTGCTCTGTGCAGAATAAAGCCTGTCTGCATCTGAGTTTCTGCAGTACCGGGGTTCCAGTGCAAGCGCTTGTGGATACTTTTCAGCGCGATGGTTTCAGATGTACGCTGTGCAGTGACACAGCGATCGTGGGGAACTGTAATTCTGTGGTTAAGGTTTCCTATTCCATTTCTCCGCGTTTAAAGGGAAGCAGCGTTCCTCCAACCCAAACTGCTGGCTGCATTACACTCGCACCTCTGTCACTCGCTTCTTTTTTTCCCAGCTTCTCTCGCTTCGCTCTTTTCCTGCCGTTCTTGGAGAGAGAAGTTCCTTCCTCTGAGGTCCTGGCTTCCAGTCAGAGGGACACAGAGCGCTTCCTCTTCCTAGCGGCATGCTCCCCCACAGCAAAATTGGATAAGGAGTGGCTCAGGCGGGTGTCCAGGGTATCGGAGTTGTTGCCACTGGTGCTGATTTTCACCCGTGGGCACAGGCACCGGAGCATGGCTCTGCGGATGTAGTTGTCAAAGCAGTAGTAGATGAAAGGGTTGGCACAGCTATTGGCAAAAGCGAAAGGGCTGCTCACCTTCATGCCCAGCTGGGCAACCATGTTGGGGAAACAGTTGGGCTGCTTCAGGAGTCCCAAAAGGATGGCCATAAGCTTGAAAAGATTGAAGGGAACCCAGGAGATAACAAAAGCCGCCACAACAATGAAAACAATCTTGATGGATTTTCTCAGTTTCTTGTCGTGTTTCCCAGCTCTCTGGTAATGCACACAGAGTCTCCGGGTGATGGAGTAGTAAAAGGTTAAGATACTCAACAGTGGGAAGAAGAAGGCCAGGATTAAAAGCATCAGCGACATGATCTGTTTGGCTTCTGTCACAGCTTTGTCCGTGCAGTAAGTCTTTCCATACTGCTTCTTCAGTTCTCTGGACAAAAGGGTTGGCATCCCTAAGCAGCAGGATAATAACCAGACACAGATGCAGAGTCCGCTGGAATAGGATCTTGTTCTGACCCGTCTAGCGACAGAGGGATGCATGATAGCAAGGTACCGGTCAGCACTCATACAAGTGAGGAGGAGGATGCTGCAGTACATGTTGACTGAGATGACATAGGAACTAGCTTTACAGAGGAAAGATCCTACCCTCCAGCTCCCGTCCGACGCCTCCTTGTCCACCCAGAACGGCAGCGTGATGAGGAAGATGAAGTCAGACACAGCCAAGTTGATGATAAAGACATCGATCAGCCTCTGGACCCGTTGCTTGAAGGCCAAGGCTACTATTAGGATGGAGTTGCCGACGATGCCCACCAGGAACACAGCAGCGTACAGGATAGGGAGGAAAGTAGACATATGTTGCAGATACTGGTACTGGCAGTTGTCATCGTAGTAGTAGTCATAGTTAAAAGTGACTGTAGTCACAGGCGAAAGCTGGGTGAGTTCCATTTCTGGCCAAGCTGTCCTCATCCCCGCTCTGAGAAAGGCTCTGAGCTCCCCCTACCCTTCCCCTCAAGGTCTTCTTTAAAAACATGTTAGCAAGTGAGGGGGGAGGAGTGGGAGGAGGAGAAAAGTGGTTTTGGGGGGAGTAATCTATATACACTTTTAGCCAATCGCGTAGGTAACGGACAAGTGATGAGAGTCTCTTGATTAGTCAAAACCCTGTCTTCAAAATAAACACTTGCTTTTTTGGTTAGCTTTTTTTTTTTTTTAAATCAGGTTTAGTTTTACTGATTTTATCTTCATTTTGCATTTGCCTGTATAAGTGAACCAGGTCTGGGTTTTGCTTTTATTTTGGGGGGAGGGAAGGTAGTTTGCAGGTTTCTGAACTTTTTTAGAACAGGATATTGCTGTTTGCAGAGATTCAAGATTGTACCAGCTCAGAAGTGTCACCGAATGGTGAATTCAGGTCCCACATTCTTTATCTTGACTCGAAACATTTTGTATAAATTGCTTTTCAGGGAAAGTTCAACTTTTCTGAGGCTTGTAGTTTTTTACTTTCTTCCCCCGTTTGTGGTGGTTGTTTTCTGTTGAGAGTAATTCTCTCATACGAAAATATTTAGAGGGAAAACATTTAAAACTACCATCTCCATTCTGTCCTCCAGTTGGTTGTTCTGTATCAGTCCCAGGCTCCCTACTGCTCTGTCAGTGTCCCCCCCCCGCCCCTGCCCTGCAGCCCGTCCCCGCACCCAGCTTTATGAAGGTATTTGAAACTTAGAGGGCAGTTTTCCAGTGCGTCATATATTTTTCTGCAATTTCAACCTTGACTTGATGTTTCTATCTCCACAAAGGCTTCCTGACTGACTGACCACAGTCCTGGTCTCCAGAGGAGCAGTTTGTTCCTTCTCCTGACCGTGCAGCCTGCGTGGATCTTGGGCTGTTGTTACATACAGTGCTCACTTCTCTTAAAGAGCTCTGATTTCCTTCGTCTTTCATTCGCAATATCAAGGTCACTCCAGCCGTGATTTCCCTTACAGATGGCCCTTTCGGTGTTGCATAAATCGAATTAAATCTCTCACTTTTTAAACGACTGAATTCATTACAGCTTTGTCAGTGCATACTAATTTGAAACTTCTACTACTGGTCTCCATCATCCTTCCTCTCTTCTGCGGGTAAATTCTTGTCCTTCCCCTCCCTCCCACCTGCGTATTCACAGACCAGGTGCGCCTTCGGGATTCTCAAAGCTTTAAGCCAGCGGCTTACTGGAGCATGCTCGAGCCCCAGGCAGATAGATGTATGTCTCCACAGGCAGAAAGCAACACCAAATCACATGGACAGCAAATTTGTCCCATCCAGTGCCATCTGGATGCCCTCAGATTCATTTTGCTGGTGCGCAGGTTGTGTGCTGCTGTGCGTCCGGTACCTGGTAGACTTCCAGGCACCTGGAATAGCAGCCAGCTGCTATTAAATGACTGGCTGCTGGATCAAGGGTATTTAGGTGGGCACTGTCCCTTACGTAGATACACTGATGTCTAATAAGGAGCTAGTAAGATACAGCTGCTTTCCTATCAATAGGGTGCTAGTGGACTCAGGCTGACTGTTTTGCATGGAATGTGTAAGGATTTAATTATCTCAATGAATGTAATTCAGCCATATCAAACTGAAAAAAGACCAGTGTGTGTAAAATCACCCAGGCTTAGACTGCCAATTTGTATTGCCACAGACGTTAAGTGTGAACCTGTAAGGAAGCACAGGCTACAAGACATCTTGCCAACTGAAGATTACAGAAAATACACGTAATTTTCAGCTGAGAGTTGTGTAAAAGTGGCCAGATACCTTACAGCTTACAGAAATTATTTTTCATGGATTCAGTGCAGAGGTCAGTTTGGTGTCATCTTTGCTTATTTCTGCTTCAAGGAATGTGTTTCAGCTTTTTTCTTCCAAGAAGCACAGGGAAACAGAGGCATCCTCTTTCCATCAGTACCAGGGTGAAAGATGAGCTGAACCCTATGGTCTGCGATATAACAATGCTGCCTCTCTCGCAGTCATGGCCCTACATGTTATTTTACTCTGCACTTAGATCCTAACAGCTTATGTGCATTTGGTTTAGAAATCAGGCACAAACTTCTCTCCCCCCATCTCACACCACTACATACTCCGTGAAATTCACTCCCTCTCCGTCCCAGAGCAGACAAAAAAAGTGAGTAAATTTTAACAAAGCTTAATGGCACCATAAAGATGAGGGTATGTCCATGTATTCTTGTGTTTGCGATTCCTCACTTTGTTATCTCCCTGTAGTTTAATAGCCTTACTTAATAACATATTAGGTAGTAAACATTTTCCAACAGGGATCTACTCTGTTCTCTTGAGTATACCCTGTATTTCTTGAATGCTCTAAAGGGACATGCGAATGTCACCGTGTGCTGCCGTGTTACAGGCGTGACTCTTCCTTACCTGCACAGATGATGTGCAAAGACAGTATGAAGCACTGTCATGGACAATGAAGCGATCTCGGACTGCCCAAGTGAAGCAGCAGCAGGCGTATTTGTAGGTAGTTGGTAAGTTTGTGGGGTTTTTTATGTGGCATTGATTCACTTAAGGCGTCATATAGGGTCTGACTCTTCCTGGAGCGCATTTCCCTGGGGAAGAGCCAAGCTCTCACAAATCCTCAGCACACAGAAATTCCCCTCGTAAGACTTCTGCATAGATATTCCAGAAAGCTTAGCATGTGATGTACCAAGATCCAGTTGATGTAGCGAGATGTTTTGACACCAGAAGGACAGCTTCTACCCTCTCCTCACGCCCCACCTAGATTTCCCCAGCACTTTCCTCCTCCCAGACCTCTCCAGACAGATGTAAACCCTTTTCCCAAGCAAAATTTCCTGCTGTAGCAACAACTACTGGCTTGGCTTGGGTATACGTTCTTCCACTGGGGGTACCCATCTTGTCCAGCCCTTTGACGCAGCTCTCCTGAGGCAGTTGGAAAAAATGGGGCGGCGGGGTGCTGAGTAGTTTTGAACCCGAGAGTGAACCTAAAGCTTTGGCAACCGCTCGCTCATGACCGTGGTGGTGGCCGTGAATTTGGCCAGTTCAGCTGGAAAGCGTGTGTTTATCTGGTGCTTTTCTAACATGCACTTGTGAGGTTTGTCCTGTCAGTGTTTGTACCGTTCCTTAGATCTTCCTCGTGGGAAACACTGAGGTTTTTCCGACAGTAGCAAGGGAGAAGATTTCACGCCTTTGTTCACAGTCCTGTAATGCTTTAGCCTTCTAATTTCATGGCAGAATCAGTAAAAGAGAGGTGTGCAGCCCAACAGTCTGCACAGGAAGTACACGGGTTTGTTGATTGACTTTGCTACGCACACGCTCCCCTTATACAGTTCTGCAGTGGAAACATTTCTGGTGGCAAGGTGTGTGTTTTGCTTTTCCAATTTTCTTACATTTTCTGTTTTACTGATAATTTAAATGTGGGTTTATTTCAACTTGTACACGTACTTTTATATAAACACAGCCATCTAGATAAAATAAGCTACGTATCTGTAAATTATTAATGATGATAAATGCTGAGAAGGAACAGAGATTCATTTGGCTGTAAAAGAAAGTGTAGTAGTTTCTAAATGATTGTGCTTCAAAGACCTTCTGTAAGGAATAGAGATTTGCAGACCTAATTAAAAAAAACAACCAGAAAAACCCCAACAAATGGGCTGAAACTGCCCTACTATGCTATAACCTATGTGAAGGCAGGCTGAGGGGTAACCAGATGAATGCTAACCAACAGGTTTCACCCCTGAACAAAGAGGGGAGAGGGTAGGACTGATTCAGGTACAATTGTGGGCACGGACACAATGCATTGGGATAGGCTGAAATAGTTTTGTATCGAGAGCAGTGATCTCCAGGTGGGGTGCAGGAAAAAAGTAGTTTTTGTACACTTAATAAGGAAAGTATTTTAAAAATAGTGTTTATGTCCTCTATCTCATCCTTTTTTGATATATATCTTTGTGTATGGCTTATAATGCACAAAATGTATTAGGACGGTAGTACCTGTGTATCATTTAACAATTATATACACATAACAGGGGTGCATGCTCAAAACGTTTTTACTGATGGGGTGCATGATGAAAAGGATTGGAGACCACTGACTCAGAGGACAATTGGGTATCATTAAAGTGAACCTGTGCTATTCATTGTATTTGGAAGAAGCAATTCTAGAAGGTCGTCTCTCTCTGTGAAAATTACTATGATGGTAGGGTTTTCTGAGCCTACTCTGTTCTGTGCCATGGATGGAAAACCACAGAAAGCAGAAATAAAAACAGTGAGACTGTATAAATCACAGAATGGTTTGGGTTGGAAGGGACCTTACAGACCATCCAGTTCCAACGCCCCTGCCATGCACCTTCCACTAGACCAGGTTGCTCCAAGCCTCATCTGTAAGCTGTAGCTATCAGCATTATTCTCTTTGTGCTTTCATGTGCAAGCTGCCACAGTTTCTGCATAGTAAAGCAAACTATTACTTTGAAAACCTTCCCAAATGCTCCTTGCAACGTTTTTGTTGGGTTACTCTTATTATATGGAGGGGTATTTTTCCACGAAGAAAAAAAAAAAATCCAGGTGGAATCTGTAGAGAGTATTTGAAATTAAATAAATAAATTGAAAACACATCTCTTCCCTCTGGCTGTTTTTGAGCAGCTGCACACATGGTATTGATCAGGGCACTGTATGGAGAAGAGGCCACTGTGGTCTAATTCAATAGTGGAAGAAGAAATGGCTGCAAAATTTTCCAGAATGGATTCTCTTTTTTACAGATTAGATCTTCTAGGGGGAAAACATACAGACTTGCCAGTTTTAGGTAATTCCCTGCAATTCCAATTCTCCTTATCCCATGCCTTAGAATACAGAGGTGTTTGTTTGTTTGTTTTTTCTTTTAACTTTTTCTAGCTTCAATTTCTGATAGTTTTGCCAGGTGTACTGGAAAAGCTATTGACGATATTTTTGTTCCCTGTTTCCGTTACATGTACTTTATGATCTTGCAACTCCTTAGGTCTCTCTTCAGTAAATTGACCACCTGTGATGTATTTCACTGAGGGAGGTTTTCTAATTGCTCAGTGATTTTCATGTCCCTTTTCAGGTTTCTCTCTACGAACGTGTCAAAACTAGACACGCTATTTCAGCAGCCAGCAGCAACTCTAGATGTGATACAACTTCTTTCCTCCTTGTGATTTCTGTATATACATCTGACGTTGCAGGAAAGTTGGGATTTTTGGCCAAAGAATTGTCTTGGCAGTTGATAAACCACCATAACCCACTTGTCCTTTTCATGCTGTGCTTCCCAGGATAAAGTTTTATGTCAGGTAAGTATAGCCTCCACTCTTTGCACTTAAATGAATGAGCTCATCAGTGACCTTATTGAAATTAATGTTTGCTTGACCCCGGCGACCAAACGACCAGGTCACCCTGTACCAGTGCTTCCTCCATTTCATTATTTACCCTCCCTCGTGTCATCTGTGAAGTTTATCAGTGATACTCCACTTTCTTCCAGGCCATCGATAAAGATGTTGAATATTCTGATCTAGCATAAATCCCAGTCAGACCCCAAAATGCGTCCTTGCAGACAGTTAAATTATCAGGTGTTGGTAAGACGGTTCCATGATCTGGAAAGGTGGAGCATATAGGCAGAGGTTTCTTAATTAAAAATAGATTTTAATTATTTCTTAAATAATTAAAAAAAAAATTGTTGCAGCAAGTCAGGAGAAGTTTCTTACATCACTGCTTTCACCTTTGCCATCCTAGCTGGTCACCTCTTTACACAAATCTTCCTGGCTGCACTGGGAGAGGAGTTGGATGGGATTGTTCCCCAGAAGTCCTGAGAGATGTGAAAACCTGGGATATGATTCTGCTTTTTCTGAGTGTTTGTTCGCTGCTTTGAAGGTTGGTAAAATCAAAAACTGGGTGTGGTAGTCTCTCGGCACAGGAGTTGTTAACCACTTCTACAAGCCGTGTTGTAATTTGCATGGTACCGCTGTGGGTGGAGGGAAATGTCCAGTTTGGGGCGCGGAGCTGTCGAGGGTTAACTCAGAAACGTGACACGGATGTGTTTGCCTTGTGCAAGGTGTTACTGAATTGCGTTTGTGACCAGAAGGGTACACAGTATTCATCCATCAAGGACATTCTGGAATAAGTAGGCCTTGAAGAAACAGTTAATCAAGATGTTTTGAGGATGTTTTATGTAAAATGCCAGCTTGGCAAGAAAACTCAAGATCCGTGTGCCCTTAGGCTGAACTACCCTCATTATAATACTAAAAATCACACCCACAGGATGAAAAGATCCTTCCCCGGGTGAAGACCCTTCCCCTATGCAACGTAATAGTGATGTGTCAGCAGTATTATAATTGTATGTAAAGCACTAACCAATCATTTTAAGGGAGGTGGTCTTGGAAAATTACTAACCCCGAAAGTTTTGTGCGTATATAAGGCACCAAGAACCCTGTCAGGCGTGCGTGCTGGGAGGGGATATCCCCCACGCACCCGGCGCTGCAGTAAACCAGTGTCGGCTTTCTAAACTGTCGTGTGGTTTGGAGAGTTTTCTTGATTAAAGTTTTTGGTAACGGTGACAGCGGCTGGGTTTTTTTTCCTTGTCCAAGCCATTCAGTCAGGGTAAGGCAACACCGTTTTCAGGAGCAGTCTAGTGAAAAAGAATGAATCTTACGGCCACAGGGAGGGACCAAATAATTGAAGCGGCTGAAACGAGAGTCCGCAAAGTGTTTTTTTGTGTTTCTGTAAAGACTCATGGCTGTTGGAGCAGGCAGAGGGCCTGGGGAGCAAGGCTGCTCCAGCTCCGGATGTCTGGGCCTGCAGCCCCCGGGCCGCACGGCGGGGGCACGTGACGCGGGAGGACTGCATCCCCCAGGGTGCACCGCGCGGCCC
>NW_010224971.1:0-4634 GCF_000690775.1 Eurypyga helias
TATTATCTTTCACAGAATTGGCTAGCCTGAGTTCTAATTGTGCTCTAGCCCCTCTAATTTTCTTTCTACATAATCTTACTTCATCCCTGTAGTCCTCCCAAGATGCTTGCCCCTTCTTCCAAAGATCGTAGATTTTCCTCTTTTTTCTGATATCCCCCCAGATCTCTCTGCTCAGCCAGGCTGGTTTTTTTCCCTGCCGACTCGTTTTCCGGCACATGGGGATCGCCTGCTCTTGTGCCAGCAGGATTTCTCTAATGCTCTAAACGTATGTATTTTAAATTAGATAGATTACTGATTTGACAATGAGGTTATTTATGGAGGGAAGGAGAATAATTAGGTACAAGGTACAGTGCTAAATATTCAGGATCACTGCTTATGGGCAGTGTCTTCTCCCCTTCTAACCTACCCGGTTTTTCAAATGCTGTTTGTCACAACTGTTTGGATGTTGACAGTATGCTTGCCAGTTTTCTTTATTTTTTTTCTTACATTTTGTGTTTCATTGTTAAAAGCTTCTTCATCTTGTCCCTGTCCTTGGATTTCCCTTCTGTCAGGAGACCAGATGTGCTAGAGGCTGAGGAGAAGTGGCAAAGCCAAAGTTAACTAATTAGCAAGCTGAGTAGCGCAGCTGCTTGTGAAAGTAGTTTCATCTTTGGATAAGATAATTTTATTAAAAACTATATATTAAAATGTATTAATTTGACAACATTTTGTTTCAGAGAGGAGGAAAAGACTGGAGAGTTCTGAGAAAATCACAAACTCCCTTTTCCAAATGTCACATGTCTTAAGTTTGCAGAGCCATGTTTGTGTTTGTCTTTTTAATCTTCTGTTTCATTAGAATTCAAAACTGTGTCATAATCAAAATAAAATACTTATTTTCACGATTCTTCTGGGTGTTTTCCCCACAACAGAACATGCTTAACTGTCTGTTCGGGCTTGGAAAATACATACAGAGCATTATTGGTTTATGGAGAGATAAAGGTATCCATCCCGTATGGAGGGAGTAAAAATATCCATCCGTTGTGGAGGGATGTAGCTTAGCCTGATAGTTACTCCTGTTTTTATAGTAAGAAGTGAAGAGGTCAGAGAACAGCTTTGTGGGTTTTGATTGATTATTTTTTTTTTATAAAGTCATTAATAATTTTGGCATTTAAATAACTGAATTGTCCTTTTCAAGTCTGATTTAGTTCACAGTCAGAATTGAGGTCAAATAGATAGTTTACTGCTTGATGATATTGACAGTATTACAGCCTTTCCATAAATTGAGATTTTTGCTGTAACTGCTTGTTTGGCAACTGATGTTTTTCAGATTGCCCTTTAGTTGTTAATTTGTTAAAAGTTGTTTGGTTTGGTGTGGTTTTTTTTTTTTTTCTCCCAGTTATTAAAAACTGTGTCTAGCTACAGCTTTTGAAGTATACTTGCATTTAGAGTAATAGAGGTTTGGGTTTGGTTTTGCCTTTTTTTTGAGAACTGTAATTAAGTAGAAACATTAACTTTAAATGATCTGCTGAAACATGCAGATGCTGCTTCTTAGCCATGCTTACATGATTCAGGTATATTATATTTGTTCCTCATGTTTCTTGTCATTCTGCAGTCAGCACTATTTATTGTGCAGAGTTGTAGTGGCTGTAACTCTCACCCTGTGATCACTGTAAACCCTTAAAGCCCAAACAGTTAGGTGTTCTGTTCCAAGTGCATTCGTCTGGTGAAGTGATTCAGTACCAACAAGTGTATTGTACCATCAAGGCTGCACTTAGTTTTTCTGGAGAAAAAATGTCTACCTTGCCACCCTGCAATGATTAAATTATATGCTGATATAAATCATTGTCAGAAACAGCTAAAAATATTGTACTATCCTTGTAGACTGTTGTCTATCATGACATAGCAATAAGCAACTGAATATGATCCACACATGTTCAAACGATTTGTGAGTTTATATACTTAGGAGAATCCTCAAGTAATTTCTAGTGGTATAAAAAATTAAATTCTTTTACAACAGCAAAAGTGAGGACAGATCACTTGTCAAAGGTTGACTATTTGTTTTTGTGGCAGAAGAGTAGATATGTATGAAGTTCATTCCTTTTCAGATTCTACTGATCCATTCTGATCAACATCGTGATATAGTTTTGTGTTTACACCTTATTAGATTGTCACAATTTTATTCTGAGTGATATGCATGAAGTTTCACTTACAATAGCTGTTTCAGGCTGTAGCAGTCAGCTATTTGTCAAAGAATACTGTAATAATCATTTATTGAAATATTTAATTCTGAATTCCCTCAATGAACACTTGGTCCGATAGCTCCTTGCTATAAAGTGGATTCAACTTCTTTCTCCTGAAAAAGTAAGAAAATGGAGTACTGCTGCAGTCAGTCTGGCTGTATAGCTTGTTTTTCTGCAGAGGGTGAAATTTATGGCTTGTCTGTGGTAAATTAAGACATCCGGACCCTGTTAGGGTTTTGGATTGACTTGTTTCTTGTTTGCTTTATGAGGTAAGAAGGAACTGTGATTGTTCATTGTCCGATGGCCCAGGGGAAAGCGTGCTGTTTGCTTCCCCCTGCCGAGAAACCTCACTGTCTATTCGGCCTCAGCAAGGTGTAACCCTGCTTTGTTTATCCTTGCCTGCTGAGATGGGAGGCAGACAGGGAACGGAATGGTTCCTACGACCTTAGCTGAAGAAACAAGTTTCTCATTTCTCGTTCTTGCTGAAAACATTGCTGGGAAAATCGCACTGTCATTTTGTTGTGTCAGCAAGGAGGGGAATGAGCGGTGCTCCTTCTGCCAGGGAAGGAATGTAACTGGGTGTCCTCTAGCTCTGAATCCAGGAACCCATGTTTTCCTTTCTGTAGACTTGTTTTCTGAAACTTTGCCTAATGGGTGTCCTGATTCAAGGATTCAGGGCAACAAATGAAATGGAGCTGTTTATTTCTAATGTCAGCTCATCAATGTACACTTTCAGTACAGTCCAAAATAGTGTTCAGCAAAAGTAGTAGTGGTAGGTGAGGGTGGTAGGTGGTCTTGCTGGCTGGCTTTGTTCCTTTTTTAATGATCTTGAACAGTGGTGGGTACCTGCATTCGATAACGGACCTTGTTCTGAATTCTTTTATGCAATAACTGTTTATGATACGAACCTCCCTGTAGTTTTACATACTCTGTTTTCTAAAAAGCTAAATCTGCTTAAATTGGTGAGTCTGACTGAGTTGGCATCTTTGAATTGAGATACATTTGGAGAAATTAAAAAAAAAAAATCCTGGTAAAGCCACTGAATGGCCTCACAATGCATATGGTAAGGAAAGGACCATTCTTTTGAGCCATCGGAAATTAAACAGTCTCATTTCACCTACTAAAAATAAATTCCCTAATCGCAAATAGCGTACTGTTATTCCAGACAGACTTTCTGGCGTATAGCTAGTAACAAGATTAAGAGGATGCCAAATAGAAGGGAAAGAACTATAGAATGCTTAAGGCAAAGTCTTAAGACAAAGACCCAGCATTCCAGATGTGTGTCTCCAGGGTTGAGCAGAGAGGAAGGATCACCTCTGTCCATCATCTGCTGGCAGTGCTTTGCCTAATGAATCCCAGGGTGCAGGCATTAAAGTGTTGGTTTAAAGTCTTGCGATAGACACTGTCTAGTGTAGCATCACCTGCATGTCCTTCAATTCCGTAAACATTCAGGAGTCTTTCCCTGGTTAAGTTGCACTGCCCTTTGAAAAGTCAAGCCAAAATGAATACAATACCTTAGAAATGTAATCAAGATGAGTATTTAAGATACTAAACAACTGGATAGTAATAAACAAGATCATATCAAGAATAAAAAGGGGATAAAGTATTAAAGTTAACACACACAGAGAACTGGTTTATGGCATGGCAATTATTTTGGAAAGTTACATTTTTACACACTTATTGTGTTTGTGGAAACAATGATAAGAAAAGCAGGGGTAGGTTCTCATTTTAACGAAACCGATTACCTCTGGTGTTCAGGTGAGAGAACCATTAACTTTATTGTAATTCTATCCACAAAGATCTAGAATCACTGCAGTTTTTGAAAATGTCTCTTTGTTGTCTGGTAATGCAGACATTAAAGCAGCTGAATGAGGCTCACTTTCTCCATTCTCCTTCCCTGAGGGCTGGTTTATTCTTTTTCCACCCCTTCCTTTTCTTCCAAAAGCAGCAAAACATTTCCCACTTAAATGAGTTCTAACAGGGGACTACAAAATATGAAGAAAACATACTCAATTAATAATGAATAACAGAGTGGGGTGGTTTTTTTTGTATTTGTCAAGACTTCACTCACTGACCATTCTCAACCCTCCCAAATCTTTAACATGGTCTCTAGCTTGACCAAATTCTGTTCGTTAATAATGCAGTTGCACTCAATTTTTGAAATAGGTGTAGTAATAGGTAACTTTTTTTGATTTTTATTTTTCCAAAACCCTAACAGTTCAATTTTTTCTAAAAGGTGATGTGGGGATTTTTTTTTTAGTCTGAGATTTTGTTAGGCTTTTAGTTCTGAGAAATATTTTATGCTGTTTTAAGGATGGGATTTCTGTAAGACATTAGATGGGGAGGGATTGTACTCCTAAATGCCTTTCAGTGCCTTTGAAAGTCTTGGTTTGTTACTTTCAATGAAGTGTAGGG
>NW_010224971.1:4656-55075 GCF_000690775.1 Eurypyga helias
ACGAAAGTATGTATTATAGAAGTGGCGTAAAAATTAGAGACAAAAAAAAAGGAAAAATATAGTTCCATCTCTTCATCCTATTTTCAAACACATAATTATTTTGGACTTGCAGTGTAGTCATTCTGGCCTTAGGATTACATTAAATCAGCTTCAAAATGTACTTCCAAATAAGTTTTCTGTGATAATCTCAAAGTGTCAAGGTATAAGTATGTATTATAGAAGTGGCGTAAAAATTAGAGACAAAAAAAAAGGAAAAATATAGTTCCATCTCTTCATCCTATTTTCAAACACATAATTATTTTGGACTTGCAGTGTAGTCATTCTGGCCTTAGGATTACATTAAATCAGCTTCAAAATGTACTTCCAAATAAGTTTTCTGTGATAATCTCAAAGTGTCAAGGTATATAACTTGTACTGTATGTTCATTTTTTTCTAAATTTCTATCTTAAAAGTACTACGGATAGGTATTTGGGAACGAAGTTGAAACCTGATGTTTAAAACTATTTTAGGCATATTCATCTTCTGCTTGAACTAGAATAATAGCTGATCTGGACGAAAGCATTGGTAAGCAGTAGGTGAAGGCATTTGCGTGTCATGCAAAAGCTCAGACAGAACCTTTTCAGAGCTTGCATAGGGTTTTCATTACATACAAATTAAACCGGAAACATTTCTTCAGCTGATTGTTACAGCAGAGTTGAAAAGACCATCCTCTGACTAATAGATACTTATTGTGATGTTGTGAAATTAATGAAGAGGATGGCAAAGCTGCCATGGAATTCACTGCCCAGGGGTTTTCTTGCCTCCAGTATTGGATCATTTTGATTGAGGTGCTTCCGTTGACGTGACTGTCACTGGGTCCTTGCGTGTCTGAGTGCTCTCCCAAATGCTGCTTCCTCTCACCGAGTGTCAGGGAAGGGCTAGAGAGAAAAACAACTTCTGCAAAGTGTTCCTCATGGACTCTGTATCCCTCCTAAGGCTGAGTGGATCTCAGATGTGCTAAGTGGAGCACATCACTTCAGGTACCCAGCGGGGACATCTGATGCCCACAGTGGTCTCTTTCCACTCTCTTTCCACAAGTATGAAACTTGTCACTGGTGGGCCCCTTCTGCTGCATTCGCGGGGAAGATGTAGTGGGGGCTTGAAGGAGTCTGGTGATTAGCTGCAGCACTGCTGCTACTTTGTGCTTCCGATGTTGTTTCAGAAAACATCATTCTCCTGTTTACCCTCCTGTGCACGACAAGCTTAGTCTGTACAGTAGAGTATTCCTCTTACAGGATGAAGGGTTAGGAAGAAAGGGGATCTCTGCATGTAGACCTATAGGACTTCCACTTGTAACGTGGGTCTTTCGTTAAGGAGTTACTGCAAAAAAATGCATATAGCAGTGTCAAAAGATGTGAGAAACTGCAGCCTAACTTAACTCTCAGATGTTCTTCACCAGTAGTATAAAGCAGGCTCCATCCATCATCAGCTACCTCCAGATTTCTAATGCCTTTTTAGCCTTGCTGAGATAAGAGGTTGTGCTGCCACATGGTGAACTGGATAGGAATTTGTTTCAGGATTAAAAATAACCAAGAAAACCTGTGCACATAAAAAGCAGCATAGGGTAGAAATGAATGGTTAAGGTTCAATTAAGCTACTAATTCAGATGTAGCAAATAATGTTGACCTAACTCCGTTTTGATAAATCAGGGAAGTTACCAGGCGAAGATGCTGTAATATTTCTGGAAGGTGGGGTGATAGTGGTGCAATGAGATTCTTCGTGTGGAAAAATGCATAGAACATTGTTACTGGTTTTTGTATATCTTCATTGACAGTGTCCAGGTTTTGACTGGGACAGAGTTAAGTTTCCTCCTAGTAGCTGGTACAGTGCTCTGGTCTGGATTTAGGATGAGAATAGCGTGATAACACACTGGTTTGGTTGTTGCTTATACTAAGTTCAAGGACTTTTCAGCTTCCTGTGCACTGCCATCCAGGAGGTGCAGAAGAAGCTGGGAAGGGAGCACAGGGGAACAGCTGACCCAAACTGGCCAAAGGGACGTTCCATACCATATGGCATTGTGTTCAGTATATGAACAAGGGGGAGTTGGCTGGGAGGCAGCAGTCACTGCTGGGGGACTGGCTGGGTATCAGTCAGCAGGTGGTGCATGGTTCTGTCACTTGATTTTTCTGGGTTTTGTTTCTCTCTTTCTATTATAATGTAACAGTATTATTACTACTACAATATTTCAATTATTAATCTGTCCTTGTCTCCACCCATGAGCTTGCTTACTTTTATCCTTCCAATTCCCTGCCCCACCCCACTAGGCAGAGGAAGCTGAGCAAGTGGCTGCGTGGTGCCTGGTTACTGATTGGGGTTAAACCATGACAGAGAGTTATTACACTGTTCACAGTTTTTTCTCTTTGATCCACTGCATCAGACTGAAGCAATACAGAAAACAGAACAAAAGTTAACGGATATAGCAAAATTTTTTTTATGTTTCAGATTGCAAAATGTTGAGCCAAGACACATCAGAGAGATCGATCCCTGGATTTTTTTGTTTGTTTGGTTTTTTTACAATTATGGAAGGAAAAAAAATCAAACTGTTCAAACCCTACCTACAACTTGTTCTAATGTGGGACAGAATAGACAGCACCACAGAGTAATACAGTTGTGTATGTAATTTAAAGTTCTGCCAGTCAATCTGTGGTATTCTGTCTTGCAGAACATTATATTCAATCCTATATGCAGCTGTTAAATGGGTCAGATAATCATATTCCAATATTAACTAGTCTTGAAATTGCATCAAAAGTTACGTTTCAGCATGTAACCACTTCCCCCTGGTAGTTGGAGGGACATAATTTCAATTCCTTTGGGGGGGGTGTTTTTGTTGAATAGTACTCCTAATTCTTTTTCTCTGTCCATATTTAAAACAGGATATAGAAATCCTATCAGAATTGGATGCATATAAATTTTGTAATTTTTCTATAACTGTGAGCAACCATGCTTTTAAAATAATCCAGCACACTATATAAGTATCGAATAGAATAAAATGTAACACAAAATCAAACACTGAGATAGCAGATGTATGTTTTAATGCATGACGATTGATTGCTGTGATTAGTCATGTCCTCATATGCATTCAGTTTTATTCAAGAAGTTTTGATAAACTCAAATGCTGCTAAACTTTTTTTAAGTCTGTTTTCATTCCTGACTTATCACAACCTGTATTCATCGTAATGAATTTATTCTCATTCAGAAGTGAAATTGCAGAAGTGAAATTTCAGAAGTGAAGTTACTATATTGTAGAAGAGGGAGAAAAACTCTTGTCTTATATTGAACAAACTCCATGACATCTAGTCAACGAAAATAAAAGTTTAAAAAAATCCCTCTTACAATCAACTTCTGTTTCTGTTTTTACTGAGTGAAGTTGACTATTAATGTGGATCCCACATGTTTATGCAGAGAAAAATCTGGAATTTAGGTATGGTTAGATGGGTGTTAGGAAATTCTCTTAATGCAGGCTGAGAAGCACACTGGGACAGGTTTACTCTGACAACTGACTTATTTTTGTTCTGCCCTGTGCATGCAAATGAAAGAACTGAAGCATATCACAGCATCCTCAAAAGTCTTGTCCTGGCTGTTCCACGAAAGATCATCTCACTCTTATATAAAGGATCTTCCAATCCTGGCAGCACCCAAGTGTCAGAGAGGTTGAGTGTGTTCTTTAGGTTCCACAGCTGCTTCTTGCTGCATGATGAACAACTTTGCTATGCTTCTGTCTCCTTGCAACCACATATGAAAAAAACACCAAACCAACAAACAAAACCCCTAAACCCAGGATAACTTATACCTTAATTTACTTATCAGGGAATTACTTATGTAAATCTAATATTTTTCCAGTTATTTTCAAACACTGTTATTAATTTTCCAAGCAGTTAGTTTTGCATAGAAACAACGATGCATTCTGAAAATTCTTACATATAAAGGAAAAAAGAAAGCATTGTTGAAAAAAAACCCTGTATATAAAGCATAAGCAAACAGGTCATGAGTTGCACAAGTAATGCATTCGAGTTTTCTGGAGCTCTGTTTGTCACAGACCCCACCTGTGAGATTAATTTCCCTGCAGTTTATTTCCTGCAAGATCTCTAGTCCCCTCTCAAAAAAAAAAAAAAAAAAAAAAAAAAAAAAAAAAAACACAACCACCCACTTAACCCTTGTCCCCTAATTAGGGAACAGCCCAGTGGAGGCACATGCTGTCATTGCTTGCAAGTGAAGTAAGATCTGACTGACTAGCTGCTGGTATAAATTATAAAATTATTGCTCTCATGCTATAGTCTCTCTTTCTGGTGGGAGGACATTAGTTTGAGGTGTCCTGTAGTAGCATATCATCAATTTTTAGGTAATATGTGGGAATCAAATTATCTTTTTGATCTCCTCTTTCCCCCCCACCCCCACCCCTGCTTCCTGTTCTGGTTGAATTGGGCCAGTGCACCCAAAAAGTACTGGTGCCAGAGTGTTGACTGGTAGGTGGCTGGAAAAGAGACAAAAAATTGCATGTCTCTTGTTTCATTAGGAAACTCATAAAAACATGACTGATTAGAATAACCTCATATGAGGAACATGTATTTGTTAACAACTGACATTCTTTCAATATCTCTTCATTGTTAAATTTCAGTGTTGAGAAGCTGCATGTGTTGCATTACTGTACGTAATATAACAACTCCAGAATAAATATATTGGGGGGCAAGAAAAGCATTTTGGTTTCCTGTCAATACAGGAAGGATAAACTAGTAAAATGGAAGATGTATTTTTGGGCTATTTTATTAAAAGTAGTATCTAGGCACATAAACACTCTTACTCTGGAATAAGAA
Source organism: Eurypyga helias (assembly GCF_000690775.1). NCBI lineage: Eukaryota > Metazoa > Chordata > Aves > Eurypygiformes > Eurypygidae > Eurypyga > Eurypyga helias. The sequence continues at coordinate 9,507 of NW_010224971.1, forward strand.
TAACAATCAACTGGAGAAATTAGAAAGAATTAGAAAAGTAAAAAGTACATATTTTCCATCTGTTTAACCAGTGTGGCTTGTAAGCTAACTTAAATTCAGGACCACAGCCCCGAGAACAAGACGACCTGCTTCTCGTCATGATTATAAAACACAGTCATGTCCTAGCATGGATTTTGTAAACTATTCTTGATTAATCACCAAAGGGTCTTTAAAATGCTTTAGTGTTAACAGAGACAGGGGCAGGAATAGAAGATTAGTTACTTAAAAGTGAATTTCAACATCAGCTCACATAGTACTTGAGAGGTTTGAAAATTTGAGATGACTACTTAATTTCTTTTGAATTAATTAACATCTAGATTTCACCAAGGATTAGAATTGCCATGTGGAATTGTTAAAATTATGCCAATTATATTAATTGTGAGTAATAACTGGAAGGTAATAGCAACAGCATGTTGGGTCTGTGGATGCCAAAGGGTGTTAAGTTTCCAATCTGAGAAATGTTTAAGTCTGTACAAAGTTCAAACCTTTGCCTACTGAGGTTTTGGGTTGAATTCAGCCACTTCAGTCCCTGATTCAAGGGTCCTGCTGTCACATGATGCTTTATATATTTAAATTAGTTATAGAAAATATAACTTCTGCTATTTCTAAACATACTTCCCTCTGGGTGAACAATGATAAAATTCTGGTGTTTGTGTGATATTTTTAAACTACATACCATGAAAACTATGCTTGGTGCTGAGTAGATACTGAGACAATCCAAGTCCCAAGTAATTAATAAAACAAGCTACACCTGGATTCCAAAATAAAGGCACACAGTGAAACAATCAGTTATTGATAAGAGTGGATGTACTTTTTGTACATTTAGAGGTTTTATTTGATTCTCTTTCTTGAAGTATTAAAATGCCATTTTATTTAGACTCATTGATACTGCGGCTGAAACAGCTAGTAGTATCATAAGAATTTACGTTTCCTTTGCAGCACTGATTTAATTCACTCTCTTTCCTCCTACGGTTGTATTCTTTTGAGCCTGTGGATGACTACATTTCACTCTTGCCCTCATAGCATTTCCGACGTATTGAATTGGATGCTCATCATAGTTCTGAAACAGATGAATGGATATAATGCTTTGACAATAATGTCTGTTGCCCTCCTAACAATGCTTTCTTTGTGTTACTTGATCTTACAGCAATAGGTTTCAGATGTAGGGTTACAGCTAAATAAGGTATACTGATATCTAGCATAAATAATATGAAATTATTTTGGGACAGGACATTACCTTTTTACACAGTAAAACTCTTGTTCTTGGGCATAATTATGCTGACTAAAATTAGTAATCTATAGTCCTATAATATTGGAAGAAAACAAATTACATAGCTTCTGAATGTTATTTAAAGATGTTTGGGCTCTTCATGCTATTTTTGGTTACATAACAATATAACATATCCACTTAATTTCTGTGACCAAGTATTTCTTTCTGGGCTTTAAAAAAAAAAAAAAACCAACCAAAAAACCACAAAAATCACACACACCAAAAAAATAAACCCAAACGCAAAACATCCCAAAAACCAATAGTTTTCCTTAGAGAACATAACATTCTTCTCCTAAGCAGAAAAAAGCAGGTGGTGGGGGTGAAATTATAATAATGGGGTAAGTCTGTCAATGTAAAAATCAAGGTGTCTTTCATCTTTACCACTGATGCTTTTTGAAATCAGTTCCAAGAAAAAGCTTGACATTTTCAAGACTGCTTTGTTCTTGATTGCAGAATGGAACCACTTATATATACTGTTCTGTATTCCATCTTGTAAGTTGGTCGACTTCCACGTGTAACATAGGCAGAAATATAAAGCCAGTGATTATCCTGTTGTCATACTGATACTGCTTGACCCATATATGTTTCATAAGGCATACACATACCATTGAGCCAGCTGGGAAAGACATAATTAGTATGGGAAGCTTGCTGAAATTGGTGAGAGCGTCTCATGTGGTGTGTTTCCCACAGCTGAAGGCCATGCTGTCTGCACAATCCTAGGTAAATGGGATTCATTCTGCCTGGATTCTGTCAATGCTATGTTTCATTCACTACACCAGAGGACTTGTTTTCCCTAAAAAAAAACTTGGCATCCCTGAAGACTTTAAGCTCAATGACCTTTCTTCTCTTTAAAAGCGCTGTTAACTCGCTCAGTGGGAAAAGATCATGTACTCTGTGATCTGCCTATTTTTATGTCAGTCAGTGAAAGGTTGGATTGGAATTGATCATTTATTCAGCAGAAAGAACACTTACGATTCTGCCTTGCATATGTCACACCTAGTTAGTTATAGTCCATTGTGAAATGCCCTAGTTGGGAGACAGCTATGAAAAAGTTAATACAAGCCTGCTGTAAAGATTGTCTAGCCACTACAGATGTATCTGGACTCAGGACAGACACTGACTATAAGCAATATCAGCTGTATTTTGATGTTAGTAGATAAAGGATAGACATCAGCTTTTCTATCCATCTGTCTTCTTGAGGACATATCAGAGCTGATCATGAGTTTTTGATTCCTTTGCTAAATTCTATTGCAGATATTTCTGCAGGGGATCAAAAGACCCTCAAAACCCAAACAAAACAAAAACCCTACACCCTGTTGTGGTTTAACCCCAGCCAGCAACTAAGTACCACACAGCTGCTTGCTCACCTGCCCCCCTTCCTCCTCCAGTGGGGGAGGAAAATCGGAGGAAAAGACAAACCCATGGGTTGAGATGAGAACAATTTAATAATTTGAAAGTAAATGAAATAAAAGAATGATACCACTAATACTAATAATATGTAATGAAAATGATGGGAAGGAAAACAAAAGATAAAACCATGAGAGAGAGAGAGAAAGTCCACCCCTGGCCCAGCCCCCGACTTAAATACTGAGCATGACATTTTGTAGAGTGAAATACTCCCTTGGCCAGTACAGGCCAGCCATCCTGACCACGTCCCCTCTTAGCTTCTTGTAGCAACAACTGTACAACACCAGCATTATCAATTCTTTGTGCAAATACAAAACATAGTCTCATACTAGCTACTGTGAAGAAAATAAACTGCCACAACTAAAGCTCACCCAAAACTGCAACAAAACAACCCCCCAAACAAGCCAACCAACCAACCCAAAAACCTCCCTCAGAAGTCTAAAAATACTGTCATGGGTGGATTATTCTGTCCTCAGTCCTTGTATACATTCTTCTCTGGAAGAAGCAGGTACCTAGCAGGCACGTACTTTGCCCCATACAGTAATGAGAACATGGCTATGTTCATGCCAGCCTGGGACCAAAAGCCTGTGGATACAAAAAGAGTAAAAACCACTTGTGCTGCACACCAGAAAGATTCAGGTGACTGTGGCTACTGGACAGAGTGTGGAAAAGGTGATAGCAACGAACAAATTCATCATCTAAAAAAACGAAAGGCCAAACGAGATTGGTTCAGCCAGCAATCTAGTCTTAGATTTCTCATAGATGCCGACGTCTTTGGTAGCAGTAGTTGCTAGTGGCAAATCCTCTCAGGTGCAGATTGCTGTGGGGCTGTCTGATCCTGCTGTGACTGCAGTTAGATGGTTCCGTATTCTTCTCTTGCCCTGACAGTAACGAAGCGTCTACTGAACCACAGAGGTGTTAGCCAACAGGCCAGTCTAACCAACACTACACAGAGCACTGCAGCCCATCTTAACAGCATCTGCAAACAGATCAGCGTTCTCTTCCGTTCTGTACCCAAGTGCACACAAGATAATTTTGCATTACATGCAATAGATAAGTTATTGTTCTCTGATTTCAAAGCATGTAATGGTTTGGGCTCAGGATACATAAGAGGTTATTGTGCTGTAGAATGAGGGGTGAAGATGACAGTTATAGGACAGATGTGATGCACCAAAATAGCATGGCAGGATTGAAGATCTGCAGTACTATACAACATGTGCTTATCTAGGCATTAAAATTACAGAAGAGAATTATGTGTACTTTTAGGCGTGTATGCATATGCATCTATGTGCATGCACACATACGAGTTCTCTTTGCAAAGTAGAAAATATAAAGGAACAGGAACGAGCACAGCTAACTTAAAATGCTTTTGAATGGTGTCCACGTACTTTGGGTGTGAGAACTGCTTAAGAATCAGCCTGAAGAAGGGGGACTTGGAAATCTGAAGGTTAAACACATAGACATGTTTAAATACCCTCAGGTACTAGTAATATGCTAATTTAAAATAATAATGCTTTAACCAGCAAATATTCACTAGCTGATGAGACAGATCATTTAATTGTGAAGTGAACTTAATAAAAATGTTCTTTGAGAAGCTAATTGCCTACTGGTAAATTGCTGTTTAAGTAAGACTTGCTGTTGCAAGAGAATTAATAACAACATCCTACACCGTTCCCAGTGTTTTTAAGATTCCCAGTGTACTGTATGTGATAATGTATTATGCAGGTAGAATTCTTTTCCATACTTGATGGTGATGTGTATAACTATATTGTCCTTCGAGACTAGTTCCCATGCAGTTGCTGGTATCGCACTGTTCGGCAGGCTGCTGCAGATAAGAATGAGTGATGATGCCCTAGATTTTAATGGAAATTTTCGAGCGTATGCAGCAGTAGGGTGCAGTCTTCAGCAGAGAAAAACGAGCTGACTTGCAGGCATGAGGAACCATCAAGAAAGATAAAGAAATAGGACATATACTCTAGGCTAGGCAAGGCTTTTTAAAGGATATTATGGGAATAAGGGAAAAAAAATTAATTTTTATAACATCACTCCATTTAACTTTAAAATACTAGGTCAAGGTACTGTGGGTTTTTTGTAATTTTTAAAGATTTGGGGTGTTCCAACAAAAAAGAAGTGTTGAATGTTTATGTGGCAAGACTAAATCTGACAAAAAAAAAAAAAGAATTTGGAAGCATCAGAATTATGTAGCAGCTCCTCCTAAAACCACATTAGAGATAAAAAGAAAATGGATAATCACTTTTATTTTCATCCTGGTAGTCAAATTTCCTTAAGAAGCTTCTCTTTAAAGTCATCCTGATCCCCAAACAGTAATATTTCTTGTTTTTATATAAAGTCTATAAGAACTACATTAATCATAGAGCCAATCTGAAAACAGCTCCCTTTACAATCAAATCTCAGTGCTCCCGTTCTTAGTGGAATCTGATTTACCTGTTAGATGTGGGACTTTACAGTGCATCAGGTATGTGATACTGTCAGGACTTTTTGAAGTTATGATGAATAGGTTGAATTTTTACTCCAACATCTCATTCAAACATTTATTTTTAATGAGATAAGATGACGCTGTACCTCTCCTGCACATAAAAATAACAACTAGGCTGAAAATTTTCCAGACGAGCTCATCTTGGAATGGAGCGACAGCACTGATATGGGAAAAGATTTTAACTTTTCTAACCTTCTTTTCTCTTTAAAGACAGACAAAATTCTTAATGACCCTTGATGTGGGGGGAAGGTATGAATGGTGAGTTCTCTTTCTAAAGAAATGTATTTGCTCTGTGCTAAGTGTCTCACAAAACCACCTACACAACAAGTCTGGTGTGATGGATGGGTGTTTTGGGCAGCTCTGAGTAGTCTACAGCCTGTACCTGAGCCAGTTTGCAGTTACGTTGTCGTTGTCTGCACTGTTTGCTGTTGCAGCCCTCTAGTAGATGCATCTTTGCTTAAGGTGGATTGCAGTTACTTGGTGCAACCAAGTCCTCCTGACTAAGTCCAGTAAGTGAAGGGATGTATTATCTGTTATTCTCTTTAAATCAGACTGCCTTTTGAAGCAGCCATACTCCAAAGCCTAAACGTAAGAGCCCCTCCCCCACTAGCTGAACTACAGCTATCGCCACAGTCACCTAGATCTTAGGAAAATCCTCTCTAGCTCCTAGGAGCTCCAAGCTGTAGCTGCCACATTATTTCACTCGTGCCTTTATGTTGCATATGAGCATAGTAGATCAGCAGTGGTGCAAAATTTTAATACTGTTTAATACTGGCTGTTCAATCCATTACAGGCTCTCTTGAGTAGCAAAAGTTTGCTAAGGGACTCTCTTTTCATACAGATCTTATTTCAGCCAAAAATAGGAAGTACAAAGACAAGAAAAATAACTCTTGAAGTTGATCAGATGGTTTTCAAGCATTGAGAAAGTTTTGAAAAATTTTGAAAGTTTTGAAATTTGACAGAAGCTTATTTATTTTGATTTCTTAATCTTCTCGTAATCTTTAACCTCAATATCTAGGTTGTAATATAGACTTCTTGTATAGTTAAAGGTGTGGTATAGAGGGTTGCTTGTGTGTTTAAGCACTGTCTCTGAACACTTGTGACCGGATTTACAGGCACTAAGAGACCACGCTTCTATGAAGGATGACTGATGCTAGGTAGTGATATTTTAATTTTGCTTTTTTTATAATACATAAATTCTAGGCTACTTTTCAGAAAACAGTTTTATGCTGACTACCTAGTGAACACTAGGTAAATGAATGGGGGTGTCTAAGATGATCGTCGTAAAGACATTTAACATGCATTTAAAAGATGCGTTTAACAGAGGGAGGTAGAAGAGGCCTTGAGTTTTGGGGTATTTTTAAAGGCTTAAAAAATTGTGTTCCACCTTTTGCTTCTTAATGAATGTGCATAACAATATGTGTTAAAAGAGTTCAGTAATAGGACAGAAGCTTAAACATTTTAATCCAAGATTCAGATGTTAAACTTGAAATAAAAAGAACCAGAAGATGTTAAAAATCAGGCTCCTTTATGATTTATTTGGCTCACTTCAACAAGGCAAGCCGAAGATTTCCAGATGTCAGAAGAACATACATTTAAAAACTTCAGACAAGAGGTATTAATAATGGTAACACTGTACCATTCTTCTGTATCCAAATATGGAAACCCTATTTGGGTCTAAATGCTTTGTTACACCAGTATAAAATAGGAATGTGACATTTTCAAAGCTTATGCACTGCAAGCATGAGTAGAACTCTCATTAAACTCATTTAAATATACTTCTGTGCCATATTTTTAGTAGTAGGCAATTTTGAAAATACAGCCAGTTTTGGAAATGAGCTTTTGAAAATAGGTCAGAGAACATAAACCAAACAAAAGACCTGAATTTGCTATTCCGTTTTCTTAACGATACATGACTAAAAATTTCTAAGTGTTTTCCTAGATCTTGGGTGAAGAAATAAACATAGCAGGCAACTCTGTTGCCGGTTTTTAGGTTTTTTTGTTTTGTTTTAAAGGGAGTGCATGTATTTTTGTAAATTATCAATGGTAAATTTATGTAAAATTTAGTTCAAGCTTCACTATGTGCTATTCTACACAGACATTAACATATTTGGTAGAAACTAGTAATGCAAATGAGAAAGCATCACAAATATGCTTACTCTAACCACCTGTCCCAAAGAAGAAAACAGCCCTGCGTATGTGTTAACACCAGGAGTCACAAGTGTGAAAGGCATTTGCTTTTCTTCTGTATCCCCCTTTTGTTTTTTTTTTTGTTCCTTGCTATATATAAAGTTTTCTCTGAGATCAACAGAAAAGAGAAGCTTGTCTTTAAAGCCTGATTTATGCTATTTACATGCTATTTTTAGCTCAGTTGAAGTTCTGTCAAAACCAGTTCTCTAATCTTGGCAAGAGTAAGGACCAAGAAAGTCATTGAAAAGGGGATGACCGTACCATAGTGCTTTTGTTTCTTGTAAAGAGATTGTTCCTGCTTTCCCTGGCAAGATCCTTCCATGCTGCCTAGCAGATAAAACAAAGGTACAGCAATGGAAAGGAAGTATAAAAGACAGGTTAATATTTAAAGACAGAAGAGATGGGGGTGTAATTTTATAATTCGATGGGTTTTTTTCCATCTTCAGCTAAAGACAACTTGTCTTCTTCCACTACCAAGTGAGCTCTCACTGATTCAGAATTATTCAAATTATTCAAAACCCAGCACTTATTTAAATAGAAAAACCCATCTTATTTGTATTTGTTAGAGTTAAAACTCTGATTTCCACTACCTTTACACTGATTCAACAAGTAGGTTAAGCAGAATATTTTTTCCCCCTTCCTGCCTGGGACTGCTAAGTGGAGAACTTGCAACAAAACACATGTTTTTGTGTGTAAAAATTCCCTTTTTCTCTTGCAGATTCTGGGAGTGATTTATAATAAGCAATTTTAATAAGGAAATAATAACACTATCCTTGTTATAGGATAGATTTCAGAAATACTGGTTTTATATTTATAGACCTGTTTCTTATCATGGTCTCATTTAAGGATTCAAAAAACTTCACTTGAAATGCTTTCTTTTTGTCTGACTTAAGTTTCTAATGGAGATCATGTACGCTCAGAAAAACGGTGTTTTAAGCACGCTATCTGTCTAAAGGGATTGTGTTGTATAGCGTATCTAGAGCATTTTGAAGAGTTCACGTTATTTACAAAAGCTGTGTTCTCATTTAAAATCTCATTGTGTTATACATGTTATCACTGACAGCCCTTCTGGGAAGTACTCCTGCCATCATTCCCCCGTGGTTATTTACCTGGACAAATAAATACTTCTTGATTCACCAGTAGAGGAACAAATTATGTAACCAGTTTTTGCGGATTTTCTGTGGATTAACACATTACTTTGACTAGGATCTTATTGTTTCATTTGTACAGCAGGTAATCTTCTTTCGTCCTATACCCTTCAGAAAACAGGGATCCTAGAATAAGGAAAAGTGGGGGCTCATTCATCTGAAAGCTGTAACTAAATAATATCTTACCTTTTTTTCTGTCTTGTGAACGCCCAGTTTCACATAAAAGAAACTGTGCAGGACTTCAGGGAATTCAGGCTCCTCTTGCCTCCATTCGCAGGTGACTTTCTTTTCTCACCAGCAATCACTGCAGCTTTCTTCCTATCTGAGGGTTGATGCTGTTCAGTACACATATTTTATTTAGGGGAGTGGAGTTTGACAATCGGCAGTGTCCTTATTTGGGAAGTAATCAAGATTTAGAGCATATCTATCAAGAGAAGTGAAACAGCTGAGATGCTTCAAGTCTAGTTCTCATAGAAACGCGTATACACCTGGGATGTTCCCAAGTGTTATGGCATGTAGAACAACAAAGAAAATCTCAGTGCAGGTTTCTGTCAATAACAATAGATTTAGTATTGTTTTTAATTATACCCTTTGTTTCATTTTTCTGTCTGGTCACTGGGATGCTGCATTTTAGTTGATGTGTTAAATTGTACAAACTTATGAAATGTTTTGATGGGCTGGTATTTATCATGGTTTCCTATCTGTCCTTGTGCAAAGAGATAGTACATTTCTTTCATGTTATTTGACGTCTTCTGATACAGCAGTTAATTAAAAGAAAACTAATTTCATTCTAGGACACGTTTACAAGAATCACAGACGTAATCATGATGATTTAAGCATTTTCAGATGGCAGCTTCATAAAAATTTTCTGTTTTGCGACTAACTCCTGGCAGACTCAAAGTAGGAGGTTTCTGTACAGAAAAACTTCTTTAGCTCTTCTGGAAAGTGGCGAGCTGACAAAGCCACAAAGAGGTGGTATGTGAACCTCGGATTAGCTGTTTTCCCCACAGGCCTTCTGAAAGGATGTGCCTCATGTATAGATGACTGCCTCTGTCTTCCCCAAGCACAGAGCGAGAGTCAAGCGTTCTGCTGTAAGTGATCCCCGCCCTTACTGGGTTGTTTGTGGTGGTGTGTTTTTTGTGTGTGGTTTGGTGTTTCCCCCCCCCCCCCCAAAAGGAAGGATTTGAAGGGCATTTTCAGCCTGTTCCCATGTGTAAGTGGAGCTTATGAGATTTCATTGTCTTCAATCTATATTTTATAGTGTAGCTTGTAATGATTTTTGAATTCACTGTTCAGTTCTAGTAAAATTGGATAGTTAGCCTACCTAATGGTAAGTATTCCCAAATAGTTAAGTTCCTACAAGCCTTATACCATCAGTAGCTGGACATGACTCAGTGCTGGCTCTGAGAAAGACGGAGGAAGGCAGGCAGAGGTCAAAAGTTAAACATTTCCTTGAGAAGAAAAAAAACTGCAGTAGGTCCATGCTTAGAGAATGATTTGGTTTGTCTTCTTGTTTTTTCCCCCTGACTTCCCTATGGCAGTTTATTGTAAAGGAGCTAGTCTGCAGGATGGGTTGGTAGTTTTATAGGTAATGCGTTTCAAGTTGCGGTGAGGGTCTCATTCAGACATTTGTGCTCTGCGTAGGGCACTTCCACATAATCCATGGTGGACGTCTTCCCTGGGCACCTGAAGAGTGCACGGAGGAGTTCTTACTTTTGGTATAGCAATAAGATCTATTCCTTACCCTTCAAATGTTGTATGTGAATAAAACACTAACATTTCAAATACGGATTGAAGGAGATATGTGTTATAGTTAATGGTGCGTTTTTTTTTTTTTTTTTAAAGAAGGAAATATTATTAATTATTGTCAGTTAGACATCTATGAACTCATTTTAAGAACTACCAAACTGAATTCCATATTTGCTTTTCTTTTCCTACCCTGAACAATTGTTTATCGTGGTGGATTCTCTAAGGCAGGAATTCTTAATAATGTAGCTGCTAGTAATTCTGCAGAAAAACAGGAATAGAGAAGTGGATTTTATATCTCAACAAACATATTGTTATTTTACGTTCAGGTGAGAATTTCATAGCCTGCCTTCTGTACAATGTTTATGGTGTATTGGGTATGCAGTGTCATGATAGAATGGAAAAAAAAATATTGATGTTAAAAATTAACATGGAGCAGAGTTATGTGCAGTTAGAGAAATAGTTTGGTCAGAATTATTCAAGAAACTGTAAACACTGAATTCTACCCAAAATATTTCTGGAATATGCTAAATACAGTTTGACCTCATCTCATCTTTTAAGGGAAGAAATCAGTTTTGACAGCTACAAAGAACATCTGATTTAAGTTGTTTCTCCTGTTTCCTAGTCACTTATGAAATTATTAGCAATATGTAGTTTAATCTAACTTCTTAAATGTTTTTTTTTTTTAGTAATTTATTGACTGACTTAGAGAAATTCTGTAAATCCTTTGCCCTTTTGGGAGAGACTGTTATGTACTAGAACACAGTAATCCTTCTTTTTGTAGTAAAACTTAGTTTTCACTTGGACCTTTTCTTAAGGGCTTAACTGAAGGTTTCTTCCTGTCCCAGCCCTTTGATGGGATGTAATGTGCTTTTGTAATTTTATGATTATAAAACACAGTAATGTAAATAATCTAAGAGCATATTGTTAGTAATAAATGAATTATTTATTTGAAAAGGAAGTATTTATTTAAAGCAAAAGGAAATACTCTGATTGAAACTATGTCATAGCATGGAAATTCAGTGGAAAGTACAAGTCTAGAAACTGGTGAATAAAAACAAGGAAGCTCCACAGAATTTCCTAACCAAAACCATTTTTTTTTTGGTAAAACATAGTGATTTTCCTGTGCATAGCAACCTGCAGATAAAATTATGTCATGATCAATATTATCTTTCTACTTTTATAACACCTTTACAAACTGTATTCTCTCTTTACTAGAATAACCTACTGTTAATATAATCTAGTATTAATATGGCATTGGTATATTACTTTCTTTCTGAGATAATCCCATGGATAGTGATTGGATGCTGTAATAATGAGCTGAAAAGAGCACTGGTTTAATTCTGCCTGTCTTTTCAAAACATGAAAAACTGTACTCATGATTGTACTTAAATAACAAACTTATAGAAAATTGGAAGTTAGCAAAAAGGAGTCTGATTTTTACATAATTTGGTATGTGTCTTTCCTGTGCAGTGTCACTTGGTAGAAGTACAGGGTTGTTTTCCTAATAGCCACTTTGCTGGACATTTGCTCAGAGTGACCTCAGCATCCATGATCCAGGGAAGTTGAATGCGTTAACCAACTTACATCTTTACATTTCTGCTTCATGCCTTTTTATGGGTCAGACCTCTAGTAAACTACCATAACCCTGTTAAATATTTCAGTAGAGATAAAACGTAAATAAGGTCAGGTTTTCTGTCTGTGTTTGTAGCAAGTCTATGAAATAGTGACACATCTTCAGAAAGAGAACTTGTTTTTCCTGAATTGCTATTCAGGCCAAGTTTTTTTTTATTTGCTGGTTCCCCATCCTTAGCATGGCATTCCTCTGTTTTCAACGCATTTCTTTTGGATTTGATACAGCTATTTCAGTATTATCTCTGGTTGAAGAGGTCAGAAGAGCCAAACTCAAGTTAATTAGTTGTCCAGCAAAGAGTGCGTAATGCCCATAAAAGTTATCACAGCTGATTTGATTTTAGTGGACTCATTTCTTGTTGATAAAGTGCTTAATGTATTGCTTCATTGCCAAAAAAACCTAACACTCGTTTATTTTTATTTCTAAGCCTTGATGTTTCACTCGGCCTCCTTCTCTTCACCTAAAAGATGAGGATGTCAAGATGCATGTTTTTCACTGAAATTAAATTTTCTAACGAACACACTGATTTGTATTTTGGAAATGTGGTGCTGTACTGAGAAAATACATTAACATTAGATATGCAATAAACATCAGTTTCTGAAAGTCTTAGTATGTTTATGATATCAACTGCTTTGAAGCAAGCTGATGAATTTAGCAATCAATTGAAATTATGGCAATATGTAAATCAGATATCCCTTGAGTAGCAATGCTGGCATGCTTAGGAAAGCATTTGAATTAATAAAAGATCAGACCCCAAATGCTATAATTATGCTCTGAAGAATGAACAAGATGGATACATAGGCTAACTCCATTGGAGAACAAAGAAAATGGAGTGTAGCAGGGATAGAGAAACACCCCAGTGCTGGTTGTCATAAGTAAAGCCAGTCTCCTTAAATTAATATGACTCAGTTGGGGCAGAAAGCCTCTCCTCAGCACCAAAAGAACTAAAGCAACAGCTTTGAGAAATCCAGAGTTGGTGGAGATGTGAAAGGCAAAAGAAAGGACCAGCAAAATCAAAATAGGGAAGAATGAAGACGTGATAGCTGCTTACAAACCGGTTGGTTTGTCGACTATCCCTCTCCACTCATAGTCTCCCACTGGTTAGTCTTGCTCAGAGGCTGGAGGCAAACGCTGCCCTCATGGTGGCAGGAGGAGGAGGAGCAGAAGGTTGATAATTAATTCTGGCTGCCAGAATCCTCTGGTAAATGATATGCTAGGGATTTTTGGGTCTGTCTTAAGGTCAAGACAGTTGGCCTTGTGTCATATTACACTTCTAGAGCAAGGCAGGGAAATAACTTTGTTGCTATAATGAGACTTTTTCCTCAGGCTTTTGAAAAATTAGTATTTCTGCTGGCTTGGCTTATTTTGTTCTGTTTTCAACCTAATTGAAATTTCAGGCAAATTTGGGTTTTGCCTATGTTATCTCATTGAACCACTACCTGTGGCTTGTTCATATTTTTGGAATGCAATGCCATAATGCAGTGACGTGTAACAGTATTAACTGAGGCTGTACATGGGTACCTAATACCATCTTACCTGCTTTGCACTTGAAGCTGTCTGTACGTGAACAGTCGCAAGCCTCAACCAACTCATCCTCTTGACTATCTCAGTGTTTCTCCACAACTGGGAAGCTACTTTTGCAGGCTGGATATTGCCCAGAAAACATTTATTCCTTTGCGATTCACTACAGTTGCAGTCACGTCAGTGCACGCTGACCACTAGTCAACGTCTTTTTGCCTTTTTTTTTTTTTTTTACAAGCAGGCACAATGTCTTTAGTGCTGTGGTTTTCTGTCTTCTCTGCTACTTCACTGATGTTGTAGTTTACATAGAATGAAAACGTATCTAGAAGCATTTCTCGTGCGTGTCAAAGATGTGGGTTTTTTTAATATTAGTGTTGTAGAACAAATACATACATATTTTCTAATTGAAAGAAATGTATATACAATTTTAACTTGCTTTAAATGAAGGGTAAAAGATGGAGGTGAAAAATCAGAAAGTGAGTGTTTGGTGATGTAAATAATTTCCCAAATGCTTGAAGAGGGTGATAACAGCAATATTTTGTCCTAAAAGGAAGCTATAAATGACCAGCACCAAGAAGTCAGTATGTATAGCTTGTTCAGTATTTCCAGTCTGCTACTTTTATGTAATGTGTTGGTGTTTTTTTCAGAGCCAGCGGCACTGACAAAGGACAATCTAGTAACTTCAGAAGAACGAAGTAATATATAATAGCTTAAATATCACAGTTGGAAGGCAAACAGGATGCTGAGGCACATGTGTATTTATTACCACGCTGTTGAGCTAAAGACTAGGGGTGGTACTTGCAAGGTATGGATTCCATAGGAAAGCAAATTGAATTTTTCTAGTTTTTGAAGCACAGCAGGCAGGTATACAGGATATAACTTGGCTTATGCGAAGTTACGGATATTTCAGTAAGAATCAGGAAAAGCTATGAAATCACAGAAGTTTACTAACTGCTGATAACTTAAGAAAAATAAACTGATTTAAATATGGTAGGAAAATGAAGAACTGTGTTTACATTGAGCTGTAATAAAATCACTCATTTAGCTAAAAAAGCTGTCCTGACTTGAAGGTAATTCCGTCAGTATTACTGATGTCCTTGAAAACTTCAGAATAGGCTATGTTTGAAGAAACTAGGTCATGTTGTTATTTTTAATATACTGGGACCTATTATGTGCATAGTTTGATTTGTGATAGCTGAAGAGAGATCGAAAACAGAGGACAGAGTTTTCTCTTATCGCTGACATTGTTTGCTCAGTTATAGTTTTGTGGAGCAGGTAAAATAAAAAAATGTTGTAAATATCAGAAGTTGCAAATTAAACATGGTATCAAATCAGACCGTAGTCCCAAATTAGTACTATTATGTGTAGAGGAAAATGGAAAAGTTGTTTGACAGAGGTTTGTTTGCACATTTAGATGCTACATAGATATGGAAATTAATGTATTTCAGTAGCATATACGTGTGCTACAAAATCAGTGCATAGGTTTGTGGACTTACAATTCAATTTTATGTATTTAACCTGAAGCATTATAGTTAGTATGCAGGAGCATCAAAGTTTTTACAGAAAAATGTATCTTCTTTCTCCCTGAAGTATTTCTAAATCAGTTCTAAAATTAAATTATATTAATATACCAGTAAGAAGCAACTGTGTAATTTGGGTTAGGAACACAAAACAGACCTCTGGTCATGCATTTAACAGTTTAGTACTGAAATTACTTTCATCACAATTTCATGTCACATTAGAAAGGGACGTAAAATGTAAATTTAAAGGAATATGGCCCATTTTAACAATTAAATCTTACTGGAAATAATGGGAAAGAGATGCATTTCTTTATTTATCTCCTGGTGAGTATCTTTATAAAACCACAAGGAGTTAGTTTGATTGCTAAGTTCCAGCATTTGAAGACAATACCGTTCATCTTATTAACAAATATTTATATAACTAAATTGCCAAGGTCAGGTCTCATCTGAACCAATAATATGTCTTTTTTCAATGCTTTTAAGGCCCAGAAAGTGCTTTGTAACCTTTTGTCCAGACAAGCATCAAAGAAACCAAAGACAAAAATGTAACGCGCAGATTTCTGGAACATCTTTGTGTAGGGGCAGGAGGCAGCATTTAGAACTGTAGTTACTCAGACATTGCATACAAAGGTCCTCAAAAGCCAGTATCAAGTTATTCAAAGCTCCAAATTGGATCATTCTGAGAAGCAAGGCAAATGAGACAAAGTTGATTAATTGTCTTCAAAATGGGTTCATTGCAGTTGGTAAACATGAGGGAAAACTTCAGTTTGCAAGCCTTGACTTCCTCTTTCCTTTCTTAGCCCTGTGGATTTAAAGGTCTGAGAAATTTCCATCAGAGGAAGAGACAAATTCAGGTTATCTTATTTGTTACAGTGAACAGGGAACCAGACAATACTTTTGCCTGATCTTCTCATAAACCAGATTGTCACCTTGGTGAAATTCATAGCAACAGGTCCTACCAGGTGATATCTGCCTCTCAAGAGCTACTTATGAAGGAAAATTCATTAGGTATTAAAATGGAAGAACCTAGGAGATGCATTTTGAGTTATAGTTGATAGCAGCAAAGCCGGCAGCGATAAGAACGTGGAGTTACTGTAGCAAGCTTCAGTGTGACATTACCAGGCCACTATAGCAGACTACTGGTTTTTGAAGGGCAGCAGGCTAGACAAGAATTTGTATCTAAAATACAGGAATTTTCAGCCTTTATGCCTTGTTTTGTGAAGAAAAAATTGGTCATTGTTTCTAGAAGGAAGTGGTGCAGCCAGGGGATAAAGTCTGGAAGACAGTAAAACTTTCATATAAATCTGGGACTCTTTTTGATCAGAAGCTTTCAGCAGAATATGGGAAGTAGTAAATCTCCGTCTAATTTGATAAAATCTACAGTTGTGGAGTTGCACTGTACCCACTTTTCTTTGTGTACAGTAGCAGTCAGGGAGAGAGTCAGCAGTGAATCTGGGGCAACAATGAACCTTGTGTTTTTAATAATTAATCAGCATCAAAGCATATGAAAAAATCAAACAACCAACAAACAAAAGCAAACCCCACCTACACAAACTGAGATGGAATGGAGTTTCCTAAGGCTCTCCAACCAAGCTCTCCAAACCAAGCAATATTCTTTTTTATTTTTTATAAACTATTTATATAAACTGTTGTTACAACACAAATAATTCTATTAATAATTTTAGTGATAATGAAATCTCCACATTATTTTACAGTACTTTTTGTTTATTCAGACAACAGGTCTGCAGCAATTTACCTTTGGTTTCGAATGTACAGTTGGTGTATAAACCCAGTATAACTGACAAAACACACCTGGTTCTGCCTTATAGGTAGGATCTGCCTACTGTCAATTCTTTCAAATGCTGATCATTTCACAGAGTTGATAGACATTTTTATGTTTGAATATTACTATCGTTAATTCTAAGAAGAAAACACTGCTTTAAATTATGGTCTCTTTAGGAAACGTTGCCTTCAGTTTTTTACTGTTCTTTCACCTCTTTCCTCTCTGTCAGCTGCCCTGAGATTCATAGTAATAACACAATAGCAAGCATAATGCACACAAAACAGTGAAGACTGCATAGTGTCTTATAATAAAACAGCTAGGAAACACACATACTTTTTGTTGATTGTTTTAATCCTAACAACATGCTGTTAATGTGTCTCCAGATTAAATCAATGTGATTTAACTGCCTGGAAAATTAATTTCTTACTCATTTCTAATAGAATCTTGAACAGAGGTACGTACCCTTAATGGATCAATCCATTCTGGTAACGAAATGCTAGCAAATTGTTTTGGGGATAGTTTTCCACCAAATTTTTTCAGTTATCTAATTTATATTGTTGCATCTGGGTAGACACTCATGTCAACCTTATGCTTTTATACAATTTAAGGCAGAAGGGAAATTTATGTAAATGACTGAAGATAGCACGTTAATGTTGAATTCGGGACTACAAGTTTCTGAAAGTAGTGCATGGTACCTTTACACACTTTTAGGATCTCTTGCTCACCCTAAATTAAGGAAAGGCGATACAGTTTTTTTTTTTTCCTTTTCTTAAAGTATTTTGTGCCAGTTAGTGTCTCTGACAGAAATTAGCTTGTTTGTGGTGTTTCTTCGTGTTGCTACAGGACTTTTCCATAACAAGAAATTATTGTTAAGCACATTTCTCTATTTCAGTGAAAAGAGAAAAATGCTGGTAGGACTGCTTGTAGAATAGTTTCTGATTATGTTTAACAGTAAAATGCTATTTCGTTCAAGGTCAAAAGGAAGTGAGATTGCAGAAAGAGTTGCATGACAGACATGCAGGTTAACTAAGAAATAACAAATAAAGTAAAAGAAATTATGCCATTCTGGTACCCACTTAGGTAAGCAGGTAAGGACTCGGATGAATGTTTTAGCTTTTCCCCTATTATGTAAATTATCAAACTGGTTCATGTCAAATGATCATCCTCTTTTTTTTTTTTTAACTGTTTTAATTAGTACCAGCAATCTATCTGAACCAAAAATACATCTTCTTGTCATATTGCCTGGCTAGTTGTCACAAGTATTGTGAAAGGAATCAGAAAAAACTATTGGGCAGCTAGGGATGTGATGGTGTGAAGTGTTGGAAACTGTATGGTAAATTGTTTAATCAATTATATGAGTTCTTCTCTTTTTCTCAATTTAATCAGAAATTTTTCTCAGAAAAAAAATAACAAAGTATAGGTATCTCTTTATTGGTGGTGGTAGGTGAAGCACATGTGTGGTTTATTATCACATAGGTACTGAACAATAAATGTCCATTAAAAAAAAATACTGATGTTTCAAATAAAAAATTCTATAACTAAAAGTACCATAACTTTTTATAATTGAATGGTTTAAGCAGTAGCTAAAATTGACATAGGATTGGATTTGACAAAATATTTTTTTCAGTTTTATTTGTTCTTGGTGAAATACTGTTACTAGCAGTTGTCTAAACCAAGAACAAAGGTATAGTCCAGGGCTTTAAAAAGAGAATCAAATGTCAGTGAGTAACCATTTTGAGGAACATATTTATTTTACCAAAAAAAAAAAAGATAATGTGATTGAGTCAACAGGGATATGTGTCTGCTTTTCAAATGCATGTGTTACAAGGCAAATCACAAAGAATCCAGTTGCTTTACACAAAATGCAGACATCTTTAGGTATCCAAAACTGTTATTGTCTGGACCTTGATACATAACAGTGTCTCTAAAGTCCATGTGCACTGTTGTGTGGAATTTTTGTGCAGTGTTGATATAAATAATAATAATAATAAATAAACTGTGCCCTCTTAACAACCTGACTTCAAGGCATACATTGATCATCCTTATTCAGGAGAAAGTTCCTTTGGCTCCTTGAATCATAGGATGGTTTGAGTTGGAAGGGACCTTAAAGATAACCTGGTTCCAACCCCCCTGCCATGGGCAGGGACACCTTGCACTAGACCAGGTTGCTCAAATCCTCATCCAGCCTGGCCTTGAACACTTCCAGGGATGGGGCATCCACAGCTTCTCTGGGCAACCTGTTCCAGTGCCTCACCACCCTCTCCGTGAAGAATTTCTTCCTGATATCTAATCTAAATCTACTCTCTTTCTTAAAAGAGTAGAGCTTAAAACCATTACCCCTTGTCCTATTGCTACCTGTCCTTGTAAAAAGCTGCTCTCCAGCATTGTTGTAGGCCCCCTTCAGATACTGGAAGGCTGCTGTAAAGTCTCCCCGGAGCCTTCTCTTCCAGGCTGAACAACACAAAGTCTGTCTGTCTTCATATCAGAGGTGCTCCAGCCCTCTGATCATCTTCGTGTCTCCCCTCTGGACTTGCTCCAGCAGGCCCATGTCTTTCTTGTACTGAGGACTCCAGTACACTGTTGCATTTTTTATTCTGAGAGAATATTTAAAGCTCACTTTAATGATATGTTATCCCCTCCTTACTTATACTTGGGAATCAAACGAAAGAGAAATCAAAGCGATGAGTGTATCATCTGCTTTTCTTAGTAGCTAAAAATGCAACAAGTTGAAAACATGAACCTCATAGAAGTATCAGCAGTCCACTCAAAATTGTGATTAGCTCTTGGTGTCTGAATATGATGAGATTGTGTTTTTTCTGAGTTGCTTTATTTCTAATATTATATAAACATTTCAGTTTTAATTAAGTTTGTTTGCTCATTCTGCTCATAAAGTGATTAGAAACCGTGTAATTGCAAGTATAAGTATCTTGGATGACCTTCTGTGTAAGCTGCGAATCCAAAGGGCAACGTGCCCTTTTGCTTTGCCATTTCTGTACGAAGGGGTGAAATGTCAAGTGAAACTACAAGAAGAATCGATGTCAATATTCCTTCTGTAGCACTGTATACTGTAAGGCTGTGGGAGACAACCTCTTGCAGGCTCCCAGCACCTCTGCCCTCATGCAGGTGTGTGGCAAAGATAGAGAGGGAATGAATAGGGAAGTATAGCTGTTGACAGGTTTAAAATACTGAATCTAAGTTATGAACAGCATTTTTGTGGTTCATAGGTTTGGGAAGAGTGTGTGAAAAAGTGACTTTCACTAAAATAGTTAAGTCCACTTTTTTCTATTTTATACAAAAATACTTTTAAAAAAACCCTGAAATATCTTTATGGGTGGTTGTGATTTGTGTGGTACACAGTATCAAGGATAATTTACTTTTTCTTAGGCCATGGAATCTAGGCAGACTTCATCAGCACATGTGTTTCAGTTTAACCATGTGAAGAGTGTCAAACCCACAGAGCACTTAGAAAAAAGTAATCTCGAATTAGGTTCTTTATGATCTGAAATCCAGATGGTCAGAAGCTTTCTCTCATATTCTGGTGGAAGTTTACACTTCTTCCTACACATCCTGTGCGAGGTTCCCATTTTGGCATTGGGGATCGTAATTTGAAAGACCGTCTCCGCCACTGCACTATTTTCTTTTTTTTTTACTTTGTAAAGTAGGGCCTATTGCATAACATGCCACAGGATAAATCATAAAATTCCCTTGGTTAATTTTCTGTGGATTGAGTTAGATGTTGAAATCGTGTAATAGTTGCTCTGTTATTTTTTGTGTGTGTGCTGGGGGAGGGAGAGAGACTAATTTAAGATGCTCTGAATGCAGGAAAAGGGCTCAATAAGAGTATTTAAAGAGGCTTTTAAATAACACTTTATAATAGTATACTGACTGGTGATTATTTCTGTAATTTAGAAAGGCTGGTGCAAAGATAACCTCTGATTTCTACAAACTAATTCTAAAAACTTTGGCATTGAGGAAGTAGAATTTCCCTTCTTTTTTTCCCTTTCCCTGATGTCCTATTACAACTGGGCAGTCCTGCGATACATAAGTAGAAGTTGTGTTGTGAGTTATCTTTTCTGTAATGGTACACATCTTCAGTTCATACAGGCACAGGCAATAGCACAATTGTTTCAGGCACCTTGATGGAAATAAGACATGGTGTTATAATTTTCCACAGACTATACATTTTATTGTTATGATTTACCTGTGTAATGCTCCCTACTGCATAATGCAGAGGCTCTAGTGCTAAAATCAAGGTGAAATACAGTTAATGCATTCAGAAACTAGATAGTCGTTTTAAGATGGGCATTACTAAAACAGAGGTGCATGCTGGAAATACCAATGACTTTTCAGCCTCATGATAATAGACAATATTTGTATTTAGGAAAACTACTTGACCATTACTGCTATTTATTCCTAATAGTGAATCATGTACCTGAAAAATAACAGCCAAAGGCTGGACCAGGTATTCTTGTATTAATGTGCATCATAGAAAGACAAGAAAATCTGATACCTCAAAGTAAGAGGCTTTTATGGGTCTTTTCGGGTCTTTGAAGATATTGCAGTTTCTGCTGCAATGGTATCTTAAAATCTTACATGTTCCACAGGTAAAGCAACCTGTGTTGGGACACTCTGAGCCAAAACAGTGCTGGATGTCATGTGATGGGACTGTTTTATCTTGCTACAATCCAGCAGAAAAAGTTTCTCTCATCCTATCGAAACATAATAAATCAGTATGCAAATAACCACAACATCATGCTCATCCCAGCTACACTTTTATTTTGAAACTATGGGACATAAAAATAGTTGGGAAAAAAATCCCAGAATAACAGTTTTTACTGAGAAGTACCAAAGACCCAAATAATGTTGGAATGTTGGGGGAGTTCTCTCTTTTTTTTTTTAACAGCATAAAAAAGCCTGTGCCCTGGGTTGTACTGGTGTTGGTGCTCAAGCTGTCTGTGTAACACTTTTGTGACAGCTGGGATGAAGGCATGAAACTGATTTTCTGCAGTTCAGTGCATTAGTAACTGAGGTGTGGTCACAGTAAAAGAAGATAACTTCTAGTGTGGTTCAGTTTGTGAACTTTCATTCATAACATCATGCCTGAAGATCTATTGGAAAAGGTATAATAAAAATGCATGAGTAGTAATTATATTCACCTTTTACATTCCTCAAGGTGGTATCCTGCCAATTTTAACCAGTTTATGGACAAATTTAATGTTTATCTGCAGACTTACTAACTTATTCCGTAACTGATATTGTGTTTAGAAAAAGTAAACAAGGATATAATGTTGTTCCACAGTATGATATGCTAAAATATTTTGTTTCTTCCAGAAAAGTTAGATTCAGCATTTTGCTTCAAATCTCTTGTATGCAGGGAGATTCAGACACACTTCCTGAGATTGTGAAACATATCATAAGTATGAATCCCACAGTTTAATTGTTGAAACTGTTTCAGTTTCTGCTTATTTTAACAGTAAACTGTTGAAAATGATTTTACACTTCCCTGCCTGTACATTTTGAGGAATTCATGGAAAAAATTACTCATGCTCCACTGATGATTAAAAATATGAAAATATTTATTTCCTTATTTATAAATATGAATTTTCTTAGGCATACAGTGTTAAAGTCTAAGCTACAGACTCAGAATTGTGTTGTTTTTAAACATGAGGTAAGGTATGATAGCTTTTTAATGATAAAAGCTATAGTAAATGTCTCCCAATGCATTGATCAAAACTTGAAAAATGGTCTGTCTTGCTTATCTTTTGGTAGTTTTTCATTTTCTTGTGTAAGCTCAAACAATGTAAGTAAAACTTTTCCTTAGAAGTGCACTTTTCCCCTAACCCTGTCAAAAAGAAAACAAACCCAAAAACCAACCAAACAAAAAACTCATGAGGGAATGGATTATCATTCTTCTCGCAACTGGAGACAAACGTGTTCTTTAGTGGAATCAGGAGAAGGACTTCGAACAGTCTCTGCTTTCTCAACATCACTTATTTGTGTTGATAACTAATCGAACTCCAAACACTGTGTGCTTTAAATCTTACAGTGCTTTGTAGGCTATTAAATAATAATGGTGTATACCTGCTCACAATTTTCTCTTATTAATTGATCTGCATCATATTACAGTAATGATCTTTAGCAGACAAGAATACAGGGGGGAAAAAGGCTATAGAGGTGCACTGAAAGGCACTTGTTACAAAAACCTAAGAGATGTCTTTCTGTCTGCTTGTCTTTTGGATTTTTTTTTTTTGGAATTCAGTGAACAAAAACTTTCACCTCTTTCCACCTGTCCATGTATGTGATGAAGAACTTTGTTTCATGCCTGACATTTTTATGAATAGGTGTATGTGGTGGGTATTTTGCAGGAGCTTCAGGATGGCATTGGGCGACAGCAAACTGTGGTCAAAACATTGAATGTAACTGGTGAAGAGATTATTGAGCAGTCATCAACAGCAGATGCTAAGGTGCTGAAGGAACAACTGGAAAGTTTGAATACCCGGTGGCAGGAGGTCTGTAGGCAGCTGGTGGAGAAAAAAAAGAGGTAAGTTAAAAGAGAGAATAAATATTGTGAAATTTATGGTTATTTTAGCTTTTCTTCTGACCTAAACGTTCAAAGGAGCTCTCAACTTCTGGAGTTTTCATATTCATAAGGCATTATTGTTGATTAGATTTCACATCCACAATACTTTATTCGATTCTTCTTTTCTACCTACCTGTCAGGGACCACCTATTCCTTCCATGCTCTACAGTTTTAGAATTCTAATCTTAATGTTTGCAAAACAAAAACAAAAACCCACAAGCATACATTATTGTTTGATTAAAAGTAGAACAGATTGGAGCTTAATTTACAAAATTTATGGTTGATTTAGTGTCTTTCTATTTGCTAATATGTCATTAAAATATCTCTCTGTAGTACTACTAATAATTTAGATAATTGATACAGATAATCCTAATATAATTCACTTCTCATCATTAAAACCACTAACATCTGCATTTCATAGGTTGGATTAAATTAGCCAATCTATTATTTTTATATTATTTCTAATCACTTTTGGATCAATTTTTTTTTTCTCATGCAGTTACAGGAAGCTAGAGCATTTGAGTTACAGATAATACAAAAATGATGTGACTCCTTTTAAAAAGAGAATTTCCAATTAAATAAAAGAAAATATTTGTGTTGCTGTTTATACTAGGTCTTATTAAAGCATAAATTCTTAATCTAGATGCTGGGCGTAAACTGATGACATTCTGCTTTAAAATACAGTCACTGCTAAGTTTTGTTTCTTCTGGTGTGTCATATGCCATTTTTTTGTTGTTTAGAGCCGTGGGGGGTAAAAGCTGTGAAAATGTTTGCTGGAGCGGTAAGGGAGGGTCCTGGAAGTTTTTCATAGAGTTTAATTACGATTAAAGTTTCACTTGAAAGATGTTAGAAGGAGATGCAACAAGTAAGCTACAGCTGTCAGAAGCTACAGTGACGCTTTAAACGCTTCTTTCTGCTGTTATTTCCAGGTGTTGATGGTAATGCTACTTGTTACGCAGGGGAGTCCTTGGCCTTTATTTATCACTGAAAGCTGTTCTTTTGTACAATGGAAACCCATCTGTGTTTCCAAGCTTTAACTTTTGTAAGTACTAACACTTACAAAACAATAACACATCATTTTAATAGCCCTGTAAGCTGCTGCAGCAACGCAGAAGAAAGAGATTGGTGGTTGAGCTTTGTCTGAGAATAGGAAATATGCTCCAGTTCTGGTAAAGATTGGTATTGTACTTTTCCTTCATTTGTCAGTAGAAATGTGTATCTGAACGATGTTTTGGCTCAAGGCGCTGTTACCAGTGTATGGAAATTCTTGGTACATTCTATATTTTAAGGAAGCCTAGGATCTGTTAAATGGAAATCATACAGTTCCTTAGATGGAGGATCTTAAATAAACCCTTGCACATACATTCCTCCTTTTGCTCTGTTTGCCTTATTGACCAGTTTGTTTTCCTCTGGAATGACAGCTTGTGTAATTTTGAGGACAATGATTGCAGAGACCTTAATTAGTGAACTCTGCATGAAAAAGTGCATTGCTGTAGAAGCAATACAGGTAATGATGTGCTAAACTGATATAAATGCTTCTGATGTACCGTAGTGAGACCTGTGTGGGTCAGGACGGAGGGGTTTGCACTTCTGTTCATCGCCCAGTCTTCCTAGCTGCGTCATAGCCTGGGAGTGTTTTCTTGGAAACTGAGCCTACCCTCAGCCTAGCTGCCTTCTCCCAGTACATGCTTTTTCTTCTTTGCTTTATCATTTCACTCTCACAGATTGTATTAGCAAAGGAAAGAAACCTAGGTGACAGGAGTATGTGCTATGTTCCAGCTAGGTCTCAATTATTGATGATCCTAGGCGTGAAAAGTCCGCAGGCTACTCTGCTTGCACAGTCTGCATATAACATTGGCATCATGCGATTTCGATCTCTTATGCTTTGGCATCCTCTAGTTGTTCATTAGTTGTCCTTATTTGGTTTGGGGTACAGTCAGGTTCTTAAGACTTAGAACTCACATCACCTAAAGTGCCTCTAGTTTTTCGTTAAGAGCAAAGTATGGGGCAAGCAAGTAGAGCTGAAAGAAGTGACCTCTACTTGCAGTCCAAAAGAGCTAATACAG
This sequence comes from Eurypyga helias, assembly GCF_000690775.1. Taxonomy (NCBI): domain Eukaryota; kingdom Metazoa; phylum Chordata; class Aves; order Eurypygiformes; family Eurypygidae; genus Eurypyga; species Eurypyga helias. The sequence goes on from NW_010224971.1 coordinate 34,907, forward strand.
TTATGATATTGTCCATTGTGCTTGTACTATGGGAAATTTATTTAAGTATTTTGACTGCTCTTTTTCCGAATAGCTTTAATAGAGTATTCTCCAAACAAACTCCTGAGAGAGTATGCTTATATTTTCTATCACTTACGTTTTATTGGTCTTTTACTATTTCTCTATCTTTTCTAAAAATTAAATTTTCAGTTAGAATCCTCTTCATATTCATAAAATTATTTTAAGATTTTTGTTGAAGTTAATTTTGAGAATGAGAAAATGGAACCTCATTTCGACATCATAATGAAAGAAAGTGATGTTGGAAAGTGGACTGGATAGAATACATTTTCATTTAAAAAAATTGAATATAAGTTCTTTAGTGTTTAAAATGTTGTACACATCAGAAAACTGACTAAATTTTTTTCATAGATGTTATGTTTTATTCTTTGTAGTCAATACATAGTGCTTGGCTTTGAAAGCTCATTCTCAGTAACTCAAACAGAGCCCAACAGTGATCAATTACAATTTTGTTTTCTGTTAATTTTTTTGGTTCAGCAAATCTCAAGATAAAGGAAGTGGGAAGAGATTAGCAATTGAATGTATTCCAGAAATGAAATCTTACAGTCATTTCTAATGCAAGTGTGATGTTTCTAAGCATTATTTAAATGGCAATGAAGTGTTATCTACTGTAAAGTCTCTATTTTGCTATTACTTACCAAGATGGAAGAAATTGATTTTGACAATACTGCACAGTTTATAGATGGGCCACAGACACTCTGTTTTGGACTTATTTGTCAAGCCAAATGCAAATATATTCATCAGTTAGAGGCAGGGAGGAAGGTTACAGAAGTAACAGAAACCAACACAGATAGTTTAGTTGGGTGCGTGAATGTGAGAATCCGGTTGGAGCCAGGAGGTGGATCATTACGTTTCCAAGGATTCCCATGGCATTAAGCTTTTACAGGTAGTCAAATGTTGAGCTGATCGTGAGGAAACTCTAAAACTGAGTGGATGGGCAACAAGTGACAGATGATCTTCATCACTGACAAATGTGAGCTAATACATATTTTGGAGAAAATGTCAATGCCATGCTCCCATGATGCTGATCTTGCAAATGACAGTTGCAACTCAAGAAAGGGATCGTGGCATTCTCTCTGACTATGTGTATTCAGTATGGAGAGACAGCAAAAAAAAAAGCCAAAAAATTATGGGCAATATCAGTAAGGGTATTGAGAACAAAACAAACCAGAAGTGTTTTGCTGCCATCGAGCATTGTGACATGCTCATGTAGAGCACTGTGTGCAGATCTGTTCTCTGCATGTCAAAGGGCATAATGGTCCTGTAGAAAAAAATATAGTTGGAGGAAGGCAGCTAAAATTAGCCGGGGTTTGGAGCTGTCTGCACTGTTAGGAGAGACTAAGAAACTTTTTGTAGGGGGGAGAGAAGTGAATTCTGCAGAATTTTGTCAGTTTTCCTGAGGATGAACTGGTAAATGCTCATCTATTTATTCTGTATGAGAACATAATATTATCACTGGATTGGTAAAGAACACTGCAAATGCAAAATATTTCCTGTAACCAACATGAACCCTGTGGTTGGTTGACTTTGAAAAGGGAGGATTGAAGCATCTCATAATTCTGAAACTTTCAACATGTATAATCCAGTTTTCTTAAAGAATTTGGAATAAATATTAAATTACCTGCACAGTAAGAACTGTAAAACAGATCAAAACCGTTACATTCTATAAATAACTGAAACTGAGTGTAGGTTCACTGGTTGCTAATATTAGTCTTAGTGGTAGTCTGGCAGAATTAATGAATGAGAATTATTTGGACCATAAAAGGACAACTTAATTAAAAAAACACACAAGAAAAAAAAAATCTCAAAACAACTTGAGGGACTTGTACTGCTCTTCAGGAAAAAGGTGATGTGTTTTAAGTTTTAAAAGGTCAAATTCTGATCTTGGGAAAAGCACAGACTTAAAATTGGCTTTGAATCTCCTTTCTTTGGTACTGAAGATCAAGAGGTTATGCTTGAGTTATGTTTGTGAAGGGTGTTATCTTCCATTTGCCTTTATCAATGAGTTTCAAAGCTGTAGAAGTTTGAATTCAGTGTTTAATGTTTCTGTATCTTGCAGTTTAATCCATCCAGCTAAGAATTAGGTGAGAATGTAATTTTAGCACATCTACCCATTTTATCTTACTGCAAACTTTGGAATAGACCAGGCAGTTGAATAAAGTAAAACTTGATTGAAAGACTGATACACTGATAGTTAGCAAATTGGGATTTTAATTGAGTTTTTGTTAGCATTTTGCTGCAAGCAGCATGTTTTGGAGAAGTTTGTACTCTGGAACAGAGTTACTCAGACTGAAAGGATAGACTTTGAAGATGGGGAAAGTTGTGATGGCCCCTTCAACAGAAGCTATTAAACCTAGACAAAAAAGGAGGAAAAAGCCTGTTTGTTCCTCCTCATTTCCTCCAGCAATCTTTCTGAATGCAAAATCTTCTGAACTGCACCCCCAGAAGATCTCTCTGCCTTTTTGTCCCCTGAGATTCATCAGGCTGTATTCTGCGTGTGCTCAGTCGTGTCACTGAGACACTGGAGTTTTGGATGACTTGAGGAGACAGTGGCTTACACTCAGGTGCCTGAGTGGTGGCTGTGGCTGCAGCAGGGTGTTGCGGCTTCACTCCTGCTGCAGGAAGGTGTGGGCTGGGCAGAGCTGGTCAGGGGAATATCTATCAGGAGGAGAAGCAACATCTCACATAGGAGCCTGATAAGGCGATAAGTCTCATAAATGAGGTTCTCGACTGACTCATAACAGTGGTGCTGTCTGGTATTTGTATTTTCCATCTATGTTAAAAATTTCCTGTGTAATTTTTGAAAATGTACCCAGGAATTACATTCCTTTGCTGTTTCAGAAGTAATTAGTTTGAGGTTTTTTGTTCATCACAATCTGACGTTTGTTAAAATTGGGTTCTGCTGAATGGAAGAGAGTTTTTCATTATTTTAGCTGCAAATACATTTGCACTTTTAATCATCTTGAACCTGCAGACTGTCTGTTCAGATCTCTGCTCAAGCGAGTTTGAAGTAATTAATGAAAGAATGATAGAACAAAGGCTGTTTACCAAAATACTTTCAAATGCTTTTCTGAATGTAGAAACACAAGCTTTCTGTTCTAAATAAAGGAATAATTGTTATAAAGTAAATATACTTTTTAATATTTTGCATGTCTTATCTTTTTTAAAGTATTCCTTTTTTTGCCATTTCACACTAGCTAGCAGTGATTAAGTTTCTTCACCTGAACACTCACTATATTGAAGTCTGTGATTAGCTAGCTCCTCATTGCAATTTAAAACCTGGCTTAGGATGAAGAGATTTCATGACAGTCAAGAAATATATTTTTTACATATAATATATGTATTATTTACATATTGAGTTTTCTGAATTTTCTTTTTTGACTGTTGAGATTTCTTACAGTAAATGACTAGAGAAGAATCACTATGGTATAAATTTGCATTGTGTTTACAAGTAGTGTATAGCTAAATTTCTTACTGTTTAGTATTTACATCTGATTTTTTTAAAGTCTCTGTGATATTTTTCATTTCAGTTTATTTGAAGTTCCGTACCCAAATGAAACATATTTGCACAATCTTTAGAGAAAGAAGGCAAATTCATTCTGTCTTAGTAAATATTTTCTCTAAATTATCAAGTTACTATTTTGGTGGCTTCTTAAAGCCTCAGTAACTAAAAGCTATTAAATGCACTAATTCCTAATCTTGGAAATACCATAAATACAAAATCAATAGCTGAATGTTTAATAAATAAATAAATATATTAAAAGGCACCAAAACATTGTTGGAAGTGGAAGTGAGAATATGAGTCACAAGTGCAGATCTGTCCTACTCCTGTGATTGCGTATTTTCTGTCTCTAGCTGACATCTCCCAAGTAAGTCCAGCATCACGTGTGTGCAGTTACAAACTGTAAATATCTGATGTGTTTCACAAACTATTTAAGGTTGCTGTGATATTGGTATCACATCGGTGACTGTGGAGAAAATACATGAGCTGCAATACGCATTTCCTGTAATTTCTAGAAATTGTAAATAAAAATATCCGCTTACTTGAAAAGGGCCATGAGTGTTTATATAATAGTTTGACCATTATAACTAAGGATTAATGATAGTAAAAAAACTTGTCAGGGTATTTTGTGGCCTACCATAAGATTTTGTCATTCAGTTTAATATCATTTGGAAAATTAATCCTGAATCTCTGAAATACCATATATACAATATGCTATTGGCAAAAATAATTATTTTAATTTACTACTTAATATTAACATGGATTATTAATACATTCACTTCCAGAAGTATATATTTAATTCATATAAATATCTGTGCAGTCAGAATAGTTGTCCCAAGGAGCCTTATGAATTTAGGAATAGAAACAGAAAGCTGCCATATTTTAACACAGAAAACAGAAAAGGAATGTGCCTGAGAATAGCTGTCATGAACAAAAGTTACATATGAAATTCTGTACTTCTCCACTACAGTTTGAGAATTTAACATCAAGCAAGATGGATTACTTTTCAGGGTTAGTCAAATAAACCATTTGCTGACAGAGCAGTTTAAAAAGCTTTTGGTGATTGAAGCTGGTTTAAAAGGACAAGGCGGGAGTATATAACATCATGTAAATCTGTGCTGGAGATGGATCTGCTTGGCTCCATAGGACCAGGTGCTGAAATTACATCTTATTCCTCAGTTACCTGCTTATCCAGCAAGATGTACTCCCAACTGCTTTCCAAGAGCTGCCGTGTCCGTGTCTCAGTCAACTGGTGGCTCATGCTCCTTATTCCAGTTTTTTTAGGCTCTGATTGGGAAGCCCATACTCCCTTAATAACAATTTACTGTTAATTTGTTGGATTGCTGCCAAGAATTTAAACACCTAGAAATTACATGTATATGTTGTTGCAAATGTAATTATGGTGATAGAAATCAGCTTGATCAAAAGGTGCAATCAGTCATTAAGTTAAAACTTTTCATTTGATTAAGTGTTCGAGCTAATACAGAGAGTACTTTATTTTAGTGGCTTGCATAGTAATGATACTTGTCATGCAGGATGTTATTCATAATAAAAGTAATGTTCTAGCAGGCTAAGAGCAAATTCTCAAGTAAATTATGGAGTGCACCTGCAGCTTCTGTTAATTGCAATGGACCTTTTAATTACTATACTACATACTGTTCCTGACTAGGATAAGGAAGTAGATCTTTATGGAATATTATATTTTGTCTGCATTCTGAAACCCTTCTGTGCACATATATATATCCATATATATATGTATAGGGGTGTGTGTGTATATATACATACACACATATACATCAAAGAAATAAATTAAACATCTCTAAAATAATTCCTGGAAAGTCTCAGGTTGAAAACATCCCACATTGCTCAGATAATAAAACTCAGATCAACATTTAAATTAGTCATCAAAGTAAAAATCTTTCCTTCATGACTAGGAAAAGTTGTAAATGTTTTAAGGGTTGCAGTTGAATTCATAGGAGTGATAAAACTGACAGTATACTTAAGATGAAAAAGGAACCTTGCCAATTGTTATCTCTGCTAGGAGACAAGAAATCTTTTTGATTTCTCATTCAAAGTACTATACAGCTCAATAATTTTGCTCTCAGGTGCATTGAGTTGAATACTTTGCCTTTCCTGTGCCAGAATTAACGTATTTAAAGTTGTATCTTTCTCAGGTTTATCCTTAGGGTACCATCACATAATGTGCTATGCACAACACACTGTGTTATGCACAACACAAATGAGTAGAAGGTGTAAGAAACAAAAATAATAAAGCTGTTGCTGAGAGTTTAGGTACTGGGGAATCTGGTCATGTTGAGTCACGGAGGTTTTATTGTGAGGTTCAAGGTGTAGCACTGACTGATTCTCAGACTTCCACGTAATTGGGGCAGAGGGGGACACTGCTTCAGAAAGATTTGAAGTTGTGCTTCCGCTTTTAAGATAACAGGGAGCTGCTGCTTCTTTTTTTTTTTTTTTTAACAGCTACTGATCTTGGCATAGGTTGGTGTCTGCCTCAGTTTCATGAAAATAAATGTTTCGATTAGCTGGTTTGAGACAACCTCTTTTTACTTTAGAAGAGCATTTGACCTATTAAGGTACACACAAACTTCTCAGTGAAGAACAGTACTCTATAAGCAATTCAGAGCTGTAATACACAGGCACAAGAGAGTCTAGCAGCATCAGAAGTTTTCACTGACAGGGCTTACATTTCCAGAAATCCCAGGCAAACAACTGTTCCTGAAAAGTCATGTACGTTTCCATAAGAAAACTTAAAGCAAATCCCAGAAAGTAGGGCTGTTAATTGGCTTCTTTTGCTATTTATGGTCTTCACTTTTCTAATGTATTTGTATAAATGTTAATTATATCTATATATATATACACGTATGTCTGTATGTATTTTTGCCTATATATGCAAGTGAGTATGTATATACATATATAAATACATAAATAATTTGGGTGGATTTTGTTGGTTTTACAGCGAATGTCTTCTCTTTCTATTTCCTCTAAAGAACAATTTGGCACCAGGGAGTTGTGTTTATTTAATCTCTAGGCAGTTACTGTGGAGTAATTTGTTTATGAGCTTAAAAAAGAGCAGTAGTAGGTACTACTGCTAAATATTAGACTGTACCATGTTAGGAATGAAAGCAAAAATATCTGCTGATTTAGAATTCTATTCTAGATCTAAAGCAGGAACTTCATCTAGAACTTTTTATTCAGAGCAGCAGAAATTGGATATTTCTGTTAATACATTTATTTTTTAAAAAACTTTTCATGCTCTAAGTGTAGTTGTGAATAATAGCTTTGTTGTGTTTAAGATACACTTTCTCTTTGGTAGCAAGGTGAGTAATTTTTAGAGTAAAAGTTGTTATTGGATGTGTAGTAGAGCAGTTTGCCAAGTGATTTTTACTGATGCTTATTTAACTATATAAAATACATTGGGAGTCACTGTCATGTTCCTACTGACTTTACCATCTACAGAAAACATCAACTGTTTAATTAGGACCCATTTTGATAAATACCTCTAAAACTATATTTGCCAGGTTTGAAACACTTTTAAAACATAAAATTTAATTATGTATTAGATTGCATCAGCTTTGATTATGGCTTTACAGTATCAACAATTCTTGTTCTGCAGCAGATTTCTTGACTAAATAGTTTATGCTGTTTAATAGCACTGGGTTCCTCTTTCGAAAAGAAACACAATTATCCCCTTTCTCATGGATCACTCTGAATTTTAGGTCTGTGATTAAGTGTGATTTTCATATTCTGGATCATGAAATCTTACCTTCATTCGTCCTCTTCTCTGACTGCTTGGTAGTTAAACTCAATTCACCAGACAATAAATCTAGCTCATTACTTAACTGATAAGAATCTTGTTGTGGTGTAACTCCAACCAGCCGCTAAACAGCACACTCGCTCACCTTCCCCCTCCCTCAGTGGGATGAGGAGGAGTAGAATTGTAGGAAAAGACAAGCAAACTTGTGGGTTGAGATAAGAACAATTCAATAATTGAAGATAAATGAAATAATGATAGTAACAATACTAATATTACTACTAATAATATGTGATGGAAATAATGGAAAAGAAAGTAAATTGTACACCGACTCACTGACTGATGCTCAGCCAGGTCCTGAGTAGTCAGAACCAGAGAGCCTGAGAGCCAGGCCGACCTGAGAGAGACATCACACCAGAGCCAAAGCGGGGCCCGGTGAGCGAGGGAGAGAGCGAGCATGCAAATAAGAAAGACAACCAACATGGCCCTCAGCCCACCCCCAGCTTATATACTGAGCATGACATTTTATGGAATGAAATACCCCTTTGGTCAGTTTGGTTCAGCTGTCTGGACTGTGTCCCCTCCCAGCTTCTTGTAGCCTAGGAGCTGGGAACACAGGAGCAGCATGAGAAACCAAGACAGTCTTTGACTCAGTACAAACACTCCCTAGCAACAACTAAAGCTGTTAGTATGTTATCAGTACTCTTCTCAGCACAAACCTGAAACATAGCCTCTTATTAGCTGCTGTGTTGAAACTCTGTTCCAACCAAAACCAGCACACGTTGTCATAGGAGATTCTCTTCTGAGGGGAACAGAAGATCCAATAAGCTGAACGGACCCACGTCTTAGGGAAGCCTGCTGTTGCTCTGGGTTCAGGTTAAAACTGGGATGAGAAAAACTCTTACCCTGGTACAGCCCTCAGACTACTATGTGTTACTCATTTCTCAGGCAGTGATGAAGTTGCAACAAGACATTTGAGGGTGATCAAGAGAGACTTCAGGGCCTTGGGACAACTGGTTAAGGTATCAGGAGCACAAGTAGTGTTCTCCTTTACCCTTGCAGGGAACGATAAGGGAGGAAACAAGTAGAATCAGCAGATCAATACCTGTCTCTGAGCCTGGTGTCACCAGCAGAATTTGAGGGTTTTGATCACAGGTCCATTCTCATGGCACCAAGCCTGCTTACATCAAATGGGGTACACCTGTCTGAAAGGGGGAAAAATAATATTTTTACAGGATTTAGCAGGGCTGATTTGAAAGACATTTAAACTAGATTTGAAGGAGGAAAGGGCTAAAACCAGGCACCCTAGAGATAAGACTGGGGGCAGCATGCCAATGTTTGAGGGATGGTGTGCTAACAAGGTCCTTCGGTGTGCTCCACGATGTGCTGAGTACTCTGCAGCACATTTGAGATGTTCCTGTACTAAAGTGTGCAACACCTTAGCTATCTCGGGTGAGTAAGCGATGGAGACTCACGCAGCAGCAAAGACACAAGGGTGGTCCATGTGTTAGAAACCAGGGAAATGCCTGAAAATGGTCACGTAGGAATTAGGGGCTCTCACCAAAAAAGGTGCAGGATCAGTAGCCCAACTGAAGTGCATCTACAGCAATGCGCACAACATGGGTAATGAACAGGAGGAGTTGGAAGCTATTGTGCAGCAGGAAAACAAGGCTGGATACTGGGTCCTGCACTTGAGTCACCACAATCCCGTGCAATACTACAGGCACTCCAGGTGGGGTCTCACAAGAGCAGAGTAGAAGGGGGAGAATCCCCTCCCTCGACCTGCTGGCCACACTTCCCTGGATACAGCCCGGGATACGGTTGGCTTTATGGGCTGGGCTGTCAGACTGCCAGCTCATGTTATGCTTTTTGTCCACCAGTACCCTTAAGTCTGTATTTGTGCTTTGGATTGTCCTGAGCAGTTCTGTGGTTCAAAATAGGCATCATTCCATCTGAGTTCCCAGAGATGGGTGTTGACCATTGTGGCAATTATGCAAGAGAAGAGAAAGTTACAGCCATTTTCATTCTGCTTTAATATATTTTTGTGTTCAGAAATATTATATTAATAATACTGAACTTTATTCTCCATTGTAATGTTGAGTTATTCTTGAAATACAAATAAAACCTCTTAGTGCGTGTAATAAATAACATCTCAAAGATTAGTTGGATCTTGGAAATAATAATAATCATAATTAAGAAAACCAAAGCTGGTTTTACGTCTTTTGCTCTGATCTCAGGTAACATTACTAAAATAACAGCAACAACAAAAACCTATTATTGTTTAATGGGGTTTTAATTATTGTTTAATTTTATTAATTATTTATAATTGTTTAATAAGTTCCATGCAGGTATGACTGGATGTAAACTCAGCTTTGCAGGTACGTTTGGAGGAGAACTTGCAAGTGATTTGCGTAAAATAATTTTTCTTCTTCAGAAGAAATCCACCCATGATGTTAATCCCAACAGGCTTACATACCGCCTATGCTTTTCCCTGCTCTCCTTGATGTTTTTTCATGCATCTCTTGATAACACAAAAGTTCAAATCTCCATATGTAGTCATTTTGAAAGTAGTCTTATCTGATTTCAGACATCTGCGATGTTTCTGTCTTAATTAGTCATCTGGATTTCTTTTAATCAATGAAAAAAAGGTGGTACTGCAGAATTAATCTCCTCCTATTGAAATCATCTAAGATGAATCCATGTATGATACAATAGAAATGCTAATTGGCATTTAGTGAATAGAATCTGGGTGAGAAAACAGCTGTATTGTAGATGTAGACAAATAGACACCTAAATTTAGGTGAGAGAAATCTATCCTGTTCCTTCTTACAGGCTACAAACCTTACTTTTTCTGGATCTTGACTGGAATGCTTTACACAAAGAATGCAGCACAGTCATCAAAATCCCTATTTGTACAATATGTTCACATGGGTTTAAGTGCCACTTTTTACAGAATTTTTTTGATAAAAGTAGGTGCTGGAATTTTTGGTTTCTGACACTGTTGTTAGTTCACACACATTCTGGTGTTCTGAAATATTAACAGTTCTCGTTCTGGCATGCCTGTTTTCTCCCTGCCATATGTAATCTCTAAGCTGAATTTAGTGACGTAAATCATGACTCAACTTATTCTTTTAAGATATATTTAATACCATGTTAAAATGGTGCTGGTCTGATAATTTTGATATGAAAAAGTCTATCACACACTTTAAAAAATAAATATTATAAATTATAATGATTTATTTTCCCTAATCTTTCGCTTAGCATGGATAAGCACTTCAACGTAAAAATAAATGTATAGAAACATTAATTTAATGTTTTTATTACAGGTTAGAGGAAGAAAAGAGTATTTTATCAGAATTTCAAGAGGACTTGAACGAGTTAATTTCATGGTTACGGGAAGCTGACAGCATTATTGGTATTCCCCTTGAACCAGGGAATGAAGACCAGTTAAGAGACTGCCTTAGCAAAGTAAAGGTATTGTGAGTTTCATTCTTTGTTTTCTTATTTATCAGTTTTACACTGAAGACAACTAAATGCTGTTTTCAGAGAAGACTTCTGCCATCAAACACAGCATTCATTCAACTTTTTTTTTTTTTAGATAAATCAAAGCAGTGGAATTTCACAACCTAGGTACAAATATGTACTGATTGTACTAAAGTCAGAAAAGTGATGGAAGATGTACTGAAAGGGAAATATCTGCCCTATCACCAGCTAATTAATTATTCTCTTTTCAGCCTCATTTCTTAACTTGACTGTTGTTTCTTTAAAACATTTTTCTATAGATCTCTTGTTAATCTTTTACGACTTCTCATTTATGAAATGGTGTTCAGTATTTCATGACAGTATCTAGAATTGCATCCATAATTATAAATATCAACCAGTTTAAGGACCGCTGCAACATTTTCTAGATTAAACACCTAGCTGACTTTTAAAAAATGCTTTTAAAAAAACCCCTAACATAATATTAAATGTTTTGGGTTTTGTTAAAGGCTGCAATATTTTCATGAAGATGTTAGAGCTTTTGAGACTGATACTGTTAATAAATATATTCAATAAAACTTGTTCTCTTTAGTTTTGAAAATGTGACCAGTAGAATAACTATGTTTAGTACCTTGCACAATAATAAATTAAACTGTATTTGGAAAATGCATATTACTTTCATAAGACCTGTGTAAAGATTTCCTGTTCTCAGCTGAGGATAAGGACTAGGTTAACCTTTATGCGGACCTGTTGAACAAGTTCAGCAAGTGATGGAATAGAGCAGTAAAGAATCTGAAGAAAATTCCTCTGAGTTTCTTCTTCTTTCAAGAAAATGTGAAAAATACGTAAAAGATTCTTTTGTAAGAATCTATCTTTGAGTTTCTTTTAAAATAAACAAAACCAGGATAAAATAGTACTGCATAACATTTGAAGAAATGAAGACTTTAACCATGTGCTGAGTTTGTCCCTGTGACTGTTCAGCAGAATATGTCAGTGAGTTGGTCAGGGCATTAGTGAGGCTTTGCCTCCGTTGTCGAGGATATCAGAAAAAAGGCAAAGAAATATTCATAAGGGGTGTTAGATGCATCTTGTAATTTGCAGACATGATTACAGGTTTAAAATCTAAATTGATTGTTTAGAACCGTGAAGGCTCCCACTCCTCATTTATACACAGATATTTCTCAGTTGTAGTATTCCTAAGGGATACATAATCCAAAATTAAATGTATTAGGAATTCCTATTTGTATCTCATTTTTATAGTCCACCTTGTTCTTTTGGACCTATACAAGAGAATATGTGCTAATGCAGTAAATAATAATGCATTGGCTTGCAGTTGGTTCATTTAATATGTATGTGCTTATGTTAATTTAAAAAAAAAAAAAATACTTGAATAGCTTTGTCTATTAGTTACATTATCCCTATCTGAAACTTTGTTACTTTGACAATATGAGTTTGCAGTAACTGCATACACGATGGAGAAGTGGTACTTTTAGATGCTGCCTGGCATCCTTGAGCTTTACTTTTATTTTTAAATGAACATAGATGAACCTTCTTAATTATGAGGTTAGACTGGAGGTTAGGCTTTTCACTATGTACCATCTGGGTGACTATGTTCACAGCATGGAATATGTGAAAACCTTCCTCTGAGGTGCTTGCTTTTTACCATATTAAAAGATTATTAAAGTTAATATGTATAACCTATTATGTGTCCAGAAGTGGAATTTTTCATTTAACAGTGATTAATATCCTGAGAAACCCAGTACTTTTGGCTTTTAGGACTCTCTCTTTAGGCTTTATCCCCTAATACAGTCTCTTCTAGGGGGGTTTTAGCCTTCTACATTCAGAAAGCAATGGTTATTTTGTCTTGAATAGAGTTTATTCCTTCAGCTGATATACAAATCGATAAGGGTGAAGATAAGAGAGCTGAAAATTCTACCAGAGTTCATCTTAACTGCTGTATTTGTCTGTTCTAGTTAAGAGTTGAAGAGCTGCCACCACACAAGGGAATACTGAAACGATTAAATGAAACTGGAGAAATAGCCCTTGGAAGTGCATCACTGAACCCAGACAAAAAGCATGAGTTTGAGAGTACGTTGAAGGAGGCTAACCGTCACTTGTTAAAGGTTAGATATATTGATGGTCTAACTGTGGTATAAAATTTTAATTTGCAGCAAAAGTTTGCATTACATATTTTCTGTATGAAAAGATATTTGTATGCATAATGAACCTGAGGAAGAAAAATGTGTACAGTACACTGGTGTGAGAAACAGTGACGGCAAACCAAGGCCATTAGTGGCTGAAGCGATGATGTTGCATCCAAATATACTCCCTAAATTACAGGTCTGCCGCTCGAGGGAGGAATGCAGAGCATTATTTTTGTAGCCTGGTTGTGTGGAGGCCACAGCAAATATTCTGGCTTTTGTGACTCAGGTGTGTGAGAGGCAGTATTAAATGGCTGACTGTCTTTATGGAAACACTTTCCAATTCTCTCCTCTCCCCAACCCCAAGGTGGAAGGTGCAACCACTTTTTCACATTCCACCACACCTCTTCTAACCTTGATCTTCGAGTTCCGGTTCCTGCGTAGTGACGTACCACACATTTTGCTTTCTTGGTTCGCTATGCTCGGGGGAAGTAAGGGAGGATTTTGTTATATTTTATTGTTGAAGTAGCATACTTTTGTGTTGGAAACGGGTCAGAGCGAATAGCAACTCTGACACAAACACAGACAATTTGAGTGTTTTCATGTAGTTTCTCCTTCTCGTGTAGCAGAAACAGTAGAAAACGTTGTCCAGAGGTATGGATGCGTGGTATGGATTAGCCTGGTCAGAAAAGGTCAATGTAGAATCAGCTGAAGGATTTCCACTGAGAATGATGGCAAAATCAGAATCTGGGAAATTAGCCTGTGGTATTTGTTTGTTAAAGTTCCCAGGATGCCAACAAAAAAAGGAGGGATTAATTTTGCTTAGCTGTAGTTGGGAAAAAAGGTGAAAAAATTACCTTCTGAATACCTTACTGCAAAAGTAAACTAGAGTTTCTGGTCAAGAATACTATGTTTTGAGTTTTTTTTGTTGCTATTTCTATGAATACTATTGAATTTCAAGCACAGGTCTGGGAAATAAGCAGGAACTTATTTGATGTGGGACTCTTAGTTTCTTCCTAACAGAGAGTCTGGCAAGGTTCACAATATTAGCTAATGGCTCAGGCAGAAGAGGATAATAAATATTGATTACATACATGAACTCAAAGTTGGACACATAAATCATTATTTGGATGCTTAGACATAAGTATCTCTTTCTCTGCAAATGGGTTTCTGAAATCAATGTGTATAGGAGAATTCAGAACACTTCACGATCAAAGTAACATTATTTACTAGCTGAAGTAAGCATATATGCAGCTGAATTTAAGCACCATGATTTGAATATGTGAGCTGTAGTATTAAAAATACAACATTAGTTTTCAGGAAAAAGAAATATTTTTAATTTTAGTAAAGTTAAACAAATATATTTTAAAGAAAAACTGTAATTTACCTCTGAATATAAGCTTTTACTGATTAGTCATATACGTAAAAACTGCATTTTTGCTTTCTGCTTGCTGTTGCAGAAATGTTCCAGGTTACCTGTCACAGTCAGAGCAACTATGAATGCTGTTGAAAGTAGTTAGGTCTGGGTGAAATGTGGGGGACAATGCTACTGTTTAGGGAATCATTCTCTTCAAAGTTTGTCTCCTACTTCTAAGGAATGTTTCTGGCAATATATGAGGCTTGGAATTGATGACTTAAAACTTAATTTACTCTGAAAAGAGACTAAAACCAGAACATTGAAGTTCCATTTGAGTTCATTACTTCACCGCATTATTTTGAATTCCATTATATTACCTATGGAGGACTATAAAACTGAGAAGTTCTCACTGGGCATTGGTCTAAAGAATCTGAAATTTGTAGTATATTTTTTTAACGAACAGAAACTTAGTTTGAAAATGACAAGATTCAAATCCATACACCTCTGAAGGTGTTCTCTTCCTCTGAAGGTTTTCTGTTTCCCATATCATCATGAAAGGTGTTTAACAAAAGAAAAAAGAAGAAGAAAAGCTCATTTTGGAATTCTGTCATGGATTTTTCCAAGGAAACTGAAGGGAATTTTTTTTTTTTAATTTACACGTCTGTCTTTTACTCACAGTTTTGGTGGGAAACATCCTCTGAAACTCTAGAGTCTGTAATAAAACTGGAAATCATGGGAAGAAATTCTGCAGGCCTAACAGAGGGACTTCCATTGTCTTCCTTCAGTTACAGACTTGTGAGCACTGAAAAAAACCTCACAGATTTTAACTGTGAGCCAGAGCTTAGGGCTCTGGCATTTTTATATCAGGCGAACTTCTGAAGGTCACCTGAGGATGGTTCTGTCATCAGTTGTTTTGATGAGGATATATTTTTTGTTTTCCTCAAAGCGCAGTGGATGAACATCATCACACAGAGATTTCTCTGGGGCTTTTCTGTCTCTCCATCCCCTCCGAAGAGTGTATCTTATACTTTAATCCTTTTTCTCTAGCTGTTTGTTTTGTTTTCTGGCATCTCTGATAGAAATGAACATGTAACAATCTACCATTTACGATTACATTATTGCAGGATGATAGTGTTTTCAAAACACGAAAAATACATGACAGTTAACATAAATAGTGTTAGATAGGTCCATATCTGGAGTACACTAGAGTAATTCTGTTTACCTCAGAGAAGCTGTGACAATTTACACCAGCTGAGAATGCAGCCTAATATCTCCTAAGGTTATGATAAGTTTTTGCTTTGCCTTGATCTGCCAAGCAGGGGAATGGGGGACAACACCTGTGAGTCTTAACCTTCAAGGTGACGTATTTGAAATAAGTCATGTTCAAACCTTCTTTCCAGTCACAGAAACTGTTGCCCTACAGCAATGGAAATAAGCTGAGAAAATAAATTGAGTATGAAAGGAATTGCAGTCACATAAAAGAAGCTTTTATGCTTTTGCTTCAGTGTTGTCTTTGCTTTTAGGTGTTTGTATCACGTGCTGATGACCTTGAGAATAGATGTATGAAGAGTTTTTTCTTCCTTTGGATAGTAATAATTTAAAAATAACATTTCTTTAGACAACTTTATTAAATAGTGATGCTAATAGGCTGCTACCTTAGACAGGGTAAGAAGAGAATGAAGATTGACGCCCACTTTTGAAAGCATGACTTTTAAATTCTAGCCTGGTTTTACTTATTTTACTCTCTCCGAAGCCAGTATTTCATGTAAAAATGAAAATAACACTCTTTGTGAAGTCTTAATAGTATGAAAAATGACGTGGTTTATAACCATTGTTATGCCTTCATATAAAGAATTTTTTGTTTATTTTCAAGCCTCAAAGTATCTTCTGCTGTCATAGCCAAATGAGCTAACCACCTCATGCTTCAAAGCGTACAGAAGGGGTACTAGGCACTGGTTTTCACTAGTTTGTGATGAATTCAGTTCTTGTCATATGCCACCTGCCAAGCCATATAACAGATCTGTAATGGGTTTCTTACCTTTTACAGTGCAGTAAATGGATTGATAGATTAGGTCTGAGACCAGTGAACCACGGAATCAGAGGCTTGCTGGAAGGAGTTTATTATTCTTTAATATTATTCTTGGTCTGGTGTCAGCCAAGAGGGATGAGCTAGATTATCAGAAAGTAAGCTGGATGCCAAAATCAGCATTCTCCTCATTTATCCACCTTAGTCTTCATGTCTACTGTATGTATTTTGAAGGTTATTATAAGTGCCTAATGGAGACATTTTGTTTTGCTGCCTTTTAATTTGTCTGCTAGTATTAGAACTAATTACTAGACACCGAAGAGACTATTTCACTGTTTACTGCCACAGCAAATCAATTTGTTGTGCTATATGGACAAAAAAAATAATTGGAGTGGAGTGACATGGCTATAATTTGTGAACATTTTCTGTACTATGAGGAAAAGTATAGGTCGTCTTAGCTTGGTTGATCAAGTGTAGAGAAAAACAGATGGGGCCAGAAAGTGCAGAAAGACAAAGTCATAACAAGGGTACAGTTCATGTATTGTAACTTGCCTTGAGTAGTAATTATTAATAGATTACCTGTGATGACATCAAATTTCCAGCATGTCGATGCAACTTAGAGTTCACAGTTAGAAACTGCTACAATTGCTACTATTATAATTTTTGGGATGGAAGGGAAAAGATGTTGGAAAATGAATGCTACAATTTGATTTCAGTGCTTTCAGTTTGAAATTAGAATAGTATGCCCAGCATTTTGGGAATCAGAAGGTTGATCTTCTCCTGCATTGGCTTTTAATTAATAAGTTAACTGATTCCCTTAAGTGTAATAACGTGTTATGTTATGCTGAATTACCTGTGACAGTTTGTCATAGATTGTTAATTAGGTGTAGTTCACATTCATGTTATCATCAGCCGTGTGGACAAATGGCCTCACATATATCAAAATGAAGCTTGATGTGTATGTTTGGAGTGTATGTTGATTAAACGAACATGAGAATGTCACGAGCTCTAAGAAACAAGTATATGTAGTTTTCATTCCTTTTTGAGTGTTTCTAGCAGTCACCATAAATTAAGATTTTAACAGGCAAATTTATTAATATTGTAAAGATAATTGTGGTTTCCCAGCCATGCTAAGCATGTAGAAATGAAGATGTCATAACACAATACAGAAGTAAAACAATGCTGATAACCCTTCTTTTGAAAAATTATTCCAAACATTATTAAAATTTATATGACTTTAAGCATTCCAGTGCTGTTGAGTAATCTTTGAAACTAATTATTTTTCTGGAGATTTTTTAGTCTAAAGCTTAGTTTGAATGTCAGTGGTTTGCTATTGGATATTATTTTCAGTCTAAGCAGAAAATATACTGGTTAAACAAGGATGTACTGAAATATTCCTACTGGTAATAGGATAGTATGAGACATATGTGATATATCCATATTTTTATACTTTCTCGTGTGTCTTCAGTCACTGGTTGTTAACTATGTAATGGAAGTGACGACCTTACTAAATAACATAACCGTGAAATTTCCATTAGTAAGTAACGTAGGATAGACCTAATGGGGTTATACATTTGGTGTGTGTGTGTCTTATTTTCTAATCCTTATGGCTGGGCACTGTGGGGCATCCACCTTGCTGCAGAAACAACCGAAGACTCCTGCTGCCCAGGTACACTTGAGGATATGCTTCCTGTTCCAGTCTACTGGGCAACAGAAACTTACTCTCAACAACCACCAGCTTTTTGTCTGGGAGAACATAAATTGTTTAAATGTACATTTGCCACTGAATCTTTGAATTTTTGAGAGGACGATGAAAAGATCTTTGGGTTCCAAGTCATTAATGTTGTCCACATGGTGGTAGAAGAGCTGCTGCTTCTAAGCACAGGATTATGTAGAATTTAAAGTCTACCTCTTCTGTGCATTATTTATAAGGTTTTGATGTGTCCCTTTTTCCAGCTTGTTATTCAAACAGGAAAAACACTCAGTTTTTTAAAAAGAAGTTGAATATTCACAGAGAGTGAATAGAGGAGAATTAAGGAAGCTATCCTGAAGGGGATGAAGTATTTTTCTTCCGCGTTGGTAGAAACGCTTCTTTTTTTTCTGAAGTTAAAGAACTAGGAAATGACTGTATATTCAAAAGAAGAATTTGTTTCATATCCGGTATGGAACATTAAATAGAAAATCTGGTTTGTTATTTACTTCATCAACTAAAATCTGAATTCTGCTGTGTTGGAACTAAGTTGGTTAGCTACTCTTTTCCAGGAATAAGATCGGTGGAGGGAAGTAATATGATAGATAGTTTAAGTCAGCCACTTCCTATAAATTCTCTTATGAGTTATAATTAGGTTTCCTTTGTAAACTTTTCATCGTTCTTCTTTAAGACAGTGATGATGATAAGTCTAACCAAGCTTATACATAATCCGTTTTGTAGCCTTTGGATTACATTTTGTGTCATTTAAGAAAATTGCTGTGTACTGTTGTTTTCAAAAGAAACATGTAGAGCAAGGATGAGAAAACTTTTAATTCAGTTAGTAAAAAATGTAAGTACATTCACTTACGGCACGCTTTTTGCAGGTTGTGAAAAGAGCAACAGGCCATGCATTTCAACTCAGAATTCCATGGATAAGTAGAAGGGCCTTTTTTGACCAAAAGAATTGGTCTTATGATCTCAGGGAATACTTGTAATATGGTGCCTTTCTGCCACCACACCCCCCCCACCCCCAAGTCTGTTTTTAAAATAAACCTGTCTTACAGATTGTGAAGAAATGTAAACAAATTAATGGCGTAAAACATTTGTAGCCTTATACGAATGTCTTAGTTATTGTCAACTTCCAAGCCAGTAAAATAACCCCTTGAGTTTTTTTCCTATTGTTTTAGGCTACGCATACTGAAGATTTTCTGGTGGTATTAATTTAGAGCTATCAAGATAGATATTTTGTAAACAATGGATTGCATGTGTTAACGACAGCACAATGGGAACTGGGCCCTACAGCATACTGAGTTCAGAGACGATTTTTAGTTTTTTTAGCAGCTTTAGACATTAGTTTTTGTTCCACTTTAGGTAGACTCACAGTATAGCAGGTAAAGATTTTCATCTGAAAGAACTGGAGACTATTGTAAAACATGGAGATGTGGGGTTTTTGTTTGTTTCTTCGGGTTTTTTTTTTCTAGTTTTTTATTAGTTGATGCAGTTTGAAAGGTGGATTATAATAGCTCCA
Source organism: Eurypyga helias (assembly GCF_000690775.1). Taxonomy (NCBI): domain Eukaryota; kingdom Metazoa; phylum Chordata; class Aves; order Eurypygiformes; family Eurypygidae; genus Eurypyga; species Eurypyga helias. The sequence goes on from NW_010224971.1 coordinate 54,460, forward strand.
TGAATGTCTATGAGCAAGGATCTATTTTCACAGTAGGTAGAAGAAAATTAATTGGTTTAACTTACAATGGAAGATTTTCTTATTTTCTGTTTATAAAATAAGAGATGATAACAGATCAGGCTCAGACTAACAGATCACTTCTAGTCTAATTTAAGATTCAGATTTGGATGTAATGGTCTTTAAATCTGGAAAATTATCACAAAGAGACTTTAAAATCTTGTCATATGTTTGAAAAGAACCTGACTATCTACACAGACCTGTACTGGTTTTGGTTTTGACTTCCAGCCAAAATATAAATGAGATTCAAATGAGGTGAATATTACTACAGTATGATACTCACTGACTTGAGTGAGTACCTCAAAGATTTGATGTAATTCCTGCTTTTTTTTTTTTTTTTCCAGTTTAAAGGGTTTTTTGGGGAGTTCCTCTTTGGTTGGTTGGTTTGTTGGGGTTATTTAAATGCCTATTGCTTGGGATTTTTAGGACCCAAATTAAAATCAGATTAATGCAGTTTTTAGGAGCAGAAGGAATTGAAAAACATGTAATTTATGCTGTATCTAGAATCTTACCAAGGGAAAAATACAGCTGATTATTTTTATTTTATTTATATTTATAT
>NW_010224972.1:0-15682 GCF_000690775.1 Eurypyga helias
ACTGGTGATGGACAGCCATCCGGTCTGCGGGGTCAGCTCCTGCCCAGACACCCACACCACGGACGTGCCCGATTCCTTTATGCCTGCTAGTGGGAGTCCGGCACTGCCTTCCATCTCCAGGGATGAGCTTCCTTAGGGAGCTGGAAGCCGCGGTCCTGCTGCCCCATCTCAGCACGGAGATTTTATACACACTGTCGTGGTTTAGCCCCAGCAAGCAACCAAGCACCACGCGGCCCCTCGCTCACTTCCCCTTTCCCAGTGGGATGGGGGAGAGAATTGGAGGAAAAGGCAAGAAAACTCATGGGTTGAGATAAGAACAGTTTCATAATTGAAAATAAATAAAATAAAATCATTATACTAATGATACTAATACTACTATTACTGATAATACTAATAATACTTAACAAAAATACTACTACTACTAATGATAATAATGTGTAATAAAAAGAACAGCAATAGATAAAACCCCCAAATTATACAACCACTCACCACCTGGGACCAACGCCCAGCCAGTCCAAAGCAGCCAGAGCCAGAGAGAGAGCGAGCCAGAGCCCGAGAGGCTGGAGAGTCCCGAGAGCCCCAAGAGCCAGTGAGAGAGAGAGAGAGGGAGTGAGCTGCCCCCCCAGCCAATTTCCCCCAGTTTATATACCAAGCATGATATTTGATGGCATGAAATGTCCCTTTGGTGGGTTTGGGTCAGCTGTCCTGGCTGTATCCCCTCCCACCCTCTTGTTGTAGACAAGAAGCTTGTCTACAAGAACAGTGGAGAACAGAGAAACACAGTGCTTGGGGGGAGAAGTTTCCATTTTGGCAAGAGTGGTGGTGGGAAGTGTTGCCTCAGCTCATAAAATGTGATAGTGTCTACCCGCTTCCCTCAAGTGTTGGTCAGCTTAGTCTGTATATGCTTTTGTGCTTGAAAGTAGTGAAGTAGCTTACTGAAGACAAGAAGCTGGGAAACATAGGGACAGTATGAGGAACTGAAGAAGTCCTTGGCCTAATGTGAACATCAGCCGGCAACAACTAAGAACACCAGTGTGCTATCAACATTCCTCTCAGCACAAACCCAAAACATAGCCTCATACTAGCTACTGTGAAGAAAATTAACTCTATCCCAACCAAAGCCATCACAATATATATTTTACTTGATATTTTTGAGGAAAGAGTCAAATCTAGAAATAGTTTTTCATTCAAATATCTTGAGGAAAACCTGGTTTGATAGATATACAGAAGCTTTCCTTTCCAATAATATTTGCATTTGCTTGCATCAATCCCTATTCCCTGTCTCAGTTCTTCCTTCCCCTCTGTAAAGCCATGCACATCTCAAACTTGCCCACACAGCACTGTAGAAGTATGTCCCCTTTTTTGTTGCCTCAGCACAGGTAGCTCTTGTAAAACGATGCCGTGGTTCCTGGCAGCGGCATTGGGAGCTTCTGGGAGAAATTTAATCTCCACCTGCACATCCAGAAGCAGACAGCGTACACTGCACAGCTCCACATTAAAGACCCTGCTTAGCTTTTATAAATGACTCACCCAATAGCTCAGCCTGCCGAGGCCTGATTCTGGAGAGACAGTCTGGTCTTTAAGCATACGCTTGAATGAAGGAGCACAACACCAAATTAGCAGCACATGTGGACGTCACTGGATTTGCGCAGCATGCATGAACGTCAATACTTTGAGTCATTATTTTCAGGGGCAAACCGGGGGTGCTGCTTCTTACGCAGTCTCTCCCAGGCCTTCTTACAGCAGGAGCTGTCTCTATGTTCCTCCCTGGTAATAACCTACTTTGCTCTATTATTATGAAAAGCAATAGTTATAAATAGTTATAATGCTGAGCCTTGTCTCCCACAGTGCTTGACAGACAGGAGAAATTTCCATCTATTTGTCCTGCTGCAAAAGACTCACCTTCTTCAAATCAGCTTGATCACACCTACAGGGTTAGCTTCCCCTTGCAGAAACAGGACTGCACCTCTAACTTTAAAAGCATGTCTTTTTTGAGCACCTTGCTGTGATAGACAGAGCTGAGTACAGGAAGATAGAAGAGGACTTTGCAGAAGATAGTGTCTGTGAATGCCTAAAAAAATGGGAGAAAAGGTTATTTTCCCAAATCTGCACACATGGGCAGAGTTAACCATGCAAGTGTGCTGAGGGTGGTAGGAAAGGTCTGGGAGATGGAGGGAGAACAGTGAAATACTGTGCTTGCGGGGAGAAGTTTCCATTTTGGCAAGAGTGGTGCTGGGAAGTGTTGCTTCAGCTCATAAAGTGTGACAGCATGTACCTGCTTCCCTCAAGTGCTGGTGAGTTTATTCTGTACACACTTCTGTGCTTTAAAGTAGTAAACACTGAGATGGAAGCATCAGATTCATGTAGAAAAGAGTGGAGACGAGGGATTTAGTTTAAACGCTGTCACCGGTAACAAGTAAGCAGAGAAGATATGTGCTTACACAGAAAGAGAGAAATGGTAGGCAGGGGGAAAATATCCTCATCTTTTGCTCCTCTCTTTCCAGTTTACACATCATACAGTAGACAACAGTTAAATTGAAATATAACCTGTGGTATAGTGTGATCAGTTGGAAAAGTGAGACCACGAGAGATTTCAATTGATCACACAATAACAGATGGGGTAATAAAACCTGGGACAATAAGGAATATTTGCGGAACAAATGAAAGATCAACTTCCCTTCTGTCGCAGAAGCAAGAAAATAGGCAAGTGTTAAAGAACAATCTAAAAGGCAAATTGATGAGGGAAAGAACATACGGGAAAGATGGATACTGTTAAATACACATAGAGGAAAAAGCATGTTTTTAAACCATCTTTACAACATGCCTGTTTCTAGTCTTTGCATGTCTTCTTTTTTTTTTTTACCATTTGTGAAGAAATAATTCCTTGAGTCGCTGTAGTACAAAGAATGAGGGAACTAGCTAAAAAAACATAGGTTCAGCAAAAGTTTAAAGAAAAGCACAATAGGCAGAGGAAAGAGAAAAGAAGGCTTTATCGCAGATGGTCTGAAAAAAATGCTACCAAGATATTTGTTGCCACACATATTATTGTAAAGGAGGTTATGCTATGTTTAGAAAGTGAATGCAATCAGAAATGGGATAGGAATCACCTCTGTCTAGGGACTGACACTATACTTTTCAGTGTAGTGTCTAAACAGCAACATCCACTGTATCTCTGCCATGGTTTAACCCCAGCTGGCAACTAAACACAACACAGCTGCTTGCTCACTCCCCTTACAGTGAGATGGGGGAGAGAATCAGAGGGATAAAAGTCACAAAACTCATGGGTTGAGATAAAGACAGTTTAATAGTTAAAGCAAAAGCTACACACACAAGAAAAACAAACCAAGGAATTCATTCACCAGTTCCTATCTCCAGGAAAGCAGGGCTCTATCACGCATAACAGTTACTTGGGAAGACAAACACCATCACTCCTAATGTCCCCCTCTTCCTTCTTGTTTCCCCAGCTTTATATGCTGAGCATGATGCCATATAGTATGGAATATCCCTTTGGTCAGTTGGGGTCAGCTGTCCTGGCTGTGTCCCCTCCCAACTCCTTGTGCACCCCCAGCCCACTCGCTGGTGGGGTGGGGTGAGGACCAGAAAAGCCCTTGACTCTGTGTAAGCACTGCTCAGCAGTAACAAAAACATCCCTGTATTATCAACACTGTTTCCAGAACAGATCCAAAACACAGCCCCGCCAGCTGCTATGAAGAAAATGAACTCTATCCCAGCCAAAATAAGCATAGTCCCATACTCCCTGATGCTAGGAAATGAAGAAACACAATAAACATGGGAAGCATCAATAAACTAGTCAAATACTGGAATACCTAGCAGCTACTCAGAGCCTGTCCGCACAGTCTGCTGCAGGGCTGGAGGAGCCCAGTGGGTGATATGCAGTGCCTGTGCAGAGATTCAGCCTACAAGGGCAGCTCCCAGCACAGCCAGAGCTTCCTCGCTCTCTGTGGGACATGCAGCACCTCATACTTCGGCACCTCAGCAGCACCAAATGGTCTTCAGATTCTGGGTGAGGCAGATGTGAGGAAGAGAGGTACCCAGATGAGTGCGTGTTGCCATCCCCATCTTGGCATTTCCAGAGCAGGATGCATGCAGCCAGTGGTCCTCAGCCAGCAGTGACTGCTCCAGGGTCGCCTGTGGGAAGTTCACTGCAGACTCAGCACCGAGCATCCCAGATCCTAACATGGGCAGGAAGGCTGCCTTTTAACACGTGCTTGAACAACAGATTTCAGTGAGAACACCAGGCCCTCTTGTTCCCTCACTGTGTGCCCAGCTCTTAGCTGGCAAGGTCCCACAGAGTTCACTGGGGTCCTATAGAGGAGGTCCTATAGAGGTTCTTTTACATATAGAGTCCTATATGTAAAAGCAAGACCTGGCAACTATTTGCCAGTTGCAGAGGTGACAGAGGGTGACAGGGCTGTGGCTCACGCATGGACACTGCCCACTCATGTAGCGGGATAAGCAGCAGAGATGTATAAACCCCCCTTGGGCCCCATAGCTGGGAACTGTGCAATTCTTTTCAAGATTAAAAGTACAGTTTAACAGAATTGAGGTCAAACCCCTGGATTTAAAACTAACACCTTTTATTTTTTCTATATTTCTGTGTTCTAAACAAGCATTTTTTCTTTATTCTGTCCTTCCTCTTTTTTGTTAGTATGAAAAAGAGAAATATAAGAAAATGGAGTGGAGAAGTCCCTGCCTACCCACACCTACAGCCCCACTCGAATACATGGTAGCAAATCTTGTCATTCATGGTAATATGAGACCAACAACATGGAGACAAGAGCAACACTGATGCTTATCACCCGGGCTACGCTGCAGAGCAGTGTGAGCTGTATTCCCAGCAGAGCTTTTTCTGGGTTATGACTCATGCAGAGCCCTGTTTTTCTGCTCCTCTCCCACTTACTCTGACAAATGAGAGAGTTGCAGGTAAGTAAATAAATAACCAGAATTCAATAAAGAAATTTAATATATTGCTGTATCACCTGCATGCAGGTACATCAGGATCCTGAATCCAACATCACACCTGTGCAGTGACCTGTGCCTTGCCCCCTCCCACTCTGAATCCTCAGGTGAAGCTCTCCTGCTTGAGGCCACCTTCTCATTTACGGTCATTTACCTATAGATGTAGGCCAGCGACGGTGGGAGGTTCCTGAGGACTCTACAGCCAAGGAAGAGTAGGTGGAGAGGTTGGGAGGAAGAGATAAAGAGGTCAGAGGATGCATGCCAAGAGGGTAATGCAGAAGGAAGTCTGGGTGGTGGGTGAGAGCTTGCTGACAGCAGCTATGTCACCCTGTTTAACATCTTTGCAACAATGTAGGTAGTTTGGGGTTGTAAGGGTTTCACTTTTCTCTTTTTAAAGGATGGGTATGTCTGTGTGTCTCAGCACAGTTAAAGGTAACCCAGTTTTGTAACTTAACCGAGCCAGTGTTTATCTGAGCTTGGTGGACAATCCACCGTACCCACAGTAGCAAAGTTGAGCCTACAGGGATTTCAGAAGCTGAACTTGTGGTCCCAGCGATCTTGTACGGTTCACTTCGACACAGTGAATTAACATAGGAGGCATCCGCACGTCTGGGTGGGAGAGGACATGCTCTCTATGAGCCGGCTTTGTCTGTGCTGCGTTTCATCTTTTTGCCAGCTTAACGAAGGGACAAAATTTTGACATAAGCATAAACTCTTGGCTACCAGAAAGTAGGGACTGCCTTTATAAGGCCCACAAAAAGAGGAACCTCAGTGTCTGTTTCAGATCGCTAGGCACAACCAGAATTTAAACAGTAACTGTTCATGTAATAATGTAATTATCAATGTTCACGTACATGTAATAAGTGTTCATGTATGACGTGGTGGGATACAGTCAGGAAGCACAGCCAAGTGATACAATCGTTTAAGGAAATACTTTTATTGGGAGCCCATTAAAAAGCTGCTATAAATACATTCTTTCGGCTGAACTGGCACAAGGGCCTCAAAACGTAACAACATCTTTCCAGTTTCTTCAGTATTCGGCTTCTGTGTTCATCTTTCTGAAATGCATGGCTAGCTGTTTCCTCTCCTCCAGTCACTTTATGGGCGTTTTTCGGGTGTGGGTGTTTTTCGGGTGTGGGTGTTTTTTGGTGGTTTTGGGTTTTTTTTTTGTTTGTTTGTTTTTTGCGGTGTGGCGCTGGTGGGAGGATGGGGGAGATATTTTTGGTCTGCTAATACTGCAACAGTGAAGTTCAGCCCTCAGGCTGGTTTTATTTTGTGGACATCTGAAACATTTTGGATCAGATTACATACTGGCAAATAGGACAACGGTATTGCCATAATGAGGTGGAGGCTAATTTATGGGCTTTGCAGATGTGAATGCATTAGCATGCAAATCATGAGCAGCCCCTGCCTATAAATAAAAGAACTTACCTTGCCAAGAGAAGGCTGTCCCCAAAATATAATGACTATTATAAATTATAGGCAGGTGTCAGATTTCAGCTTCCTTTGTATTCGTGTTTGTGCTCCCCTGAAGAAGCATTTAAAGATAAAATGTACAATACAATGCATGGCACAGGCAGTTATAATCTTTGCTGCCCAGTACTATTATTACCTTTTGCCAACTGGCACTCCTTCATTTGTTAGGAAAAGAGCTATTCAGACTTGTCAGCAACTTTGAATAGTATGTTACTACACAGTAGTACTCTGAAAGAGAAGGACAGGCTGTGCTCGATGCACTGAACCATGGCTTGGGAGAAATTTTCTGTTCACAGCTCTGCCTCAGACATAGCTCTTCCTTAGCATTCGTGTGTAGCCTCAGGCAAATTGTTTAAGCAGTCCATGACATCATTTCTTTAGCTTATCAATCAGTAAATCAATCAGAAGCAGCAAAACCGAGGAATTCCTACAAGTTTCACCAAACATGTTACTCTGTGGCGGAGAGAATCCCAAAGTATCGCCTTCCTCCTCTAAGGGAGAAGCTCTACAGTGAGCTCACAGACAACCTCAGAACCGTTAACTTTTGCTGCTCATAGAGCCACTTATTTCTTCCTAAATTCTTTTTTTTCTTTTTGAGGTTCATTCCAGTGGAAGAAAAATCCTTCTGAAAGTGAAACAGGCCTGCTGGAGAGAAGGCTCACTGACAGCTCTGCTTATTTTATGGACACGTTACATCAAGCTAAGCCTTTGCCATCTGCTCTGCCCCCGCTTGTAAATGGAAAAAAAGCCTCAGCCAAACAGAAATAACAAATCACAAGGGCAGCAAGGAGATAAAAGTGATTTAACTGCCTGTATATGCTCCGGCAACAATGCAGCTTGCACTGAAGATGTTCCTTCTCATGATTCAGACACAAATCCTGAGGAAAACAGTTCACGTGCAACACAGTAAATTTCCTGCATTTTCTTAAGCAAGTCTGACTCCACAAGAGGGTTTGACTGTACTTACATGGACATATGTGAACTTTATGCAAAGACTGTCCTTAAATATTTTTTATATTGTTTGCAGCTCAGGCAGTAAGGCACAATGGGGTGTGAATTGTTTAAGGGATAATGCCCACGGTGGAGGAATGCGTGAGGCAATAACTGGCTTTTGTAGGTAACTGAACACCACGGCAAGGCTGTGAGATATCTGAGGAGCACAGAAGGCATTCACTGGAAATATGTCCCCGTGCCATGTTCAACGAGGAACTGTAGTTTTCTGGCCATGTGAGAATTTGGGAAATCTGTGCAGCAAGGTTGCTAGAAAACAACCATCAGAAAGCACTGAGGTGAATAGATAAATGGGGCAAATAATTTGGAGGGAGAAAAAAAGTGATGGGATTCAGCCCATGCAGGTGTCAGTAAAGATGCATCATCTGTGAGAAGCTTGAGTGATAAATCCTCGTATCTACCTGCAGGTTGTTACATGGTATTCTTGCTGCATTGTTAAGCACAAACACAAGAGACACGAACTCTCCATACAAAGTATCATAAATCACTGTAATGCCCATTTAAAGGTCTCCCCTTAAGAAATGAAATTATGATCTAATGTGCTGTACTCATCCGTGGAATGCAAATTCCTGTAGAACTGGATTCATTAGGAGCACAATGGGGAAAGATCATTAATGAAAAGATTAACAACCAGTATATGTATTCCTTGATTTTCTCTTCAAGTTAATTAAGTTAATAAAATTTAATTAGCATCCAGACGTTTGATTTTCTCTTTGGATTATGAAACTAGAGACTCTAAATTGTGGTGTGGATATGTATCTATATGCTTCAGCATAAAAAAATATAGGCCAACATCTTCTGCTGGTGTAACTCTACTGGACCACCTTCTGCAACTTGGAAGGACCTGTGTCAGCCCACGCAGCCTTGCAAATGCCGACAGTGGCTAACCTCCATTTACAGCAGCAGCCTTTGGGAACGAGGGCAGAGAACACCGGACTTGCGGCTGCCCTCCTCGGAGCGCAGAGTGCCTGCACATGCACTGAAGCATTCAGCAAGTGCATGAAATATGTGAGGTGTGTTCATTTGTGTTACTGGAAAGGGCTGTGGTAGCTGTAGGACTTGCATCCCCTGCTGAAGGGAAATCCTGTAAGAGGGACTGACCCTTGCTGCGTGTCTCCATTCAGCGGCCAATAGCAGTAAATTAGCTCACAACATTTTGCACAAGGCTGAACAAAAACAAATAGAACTTCAGAGCTTAATTTAAAAAATATATACGATGATTTATATTTCATACACTGTGTGTATATATATCCTTAGGCAACATGACTAAATCCTTTTATTCTGATATCTACGTCACTATTCATTAATGAGTCAGTAATGCACTGTTCTTCTGCACCATAAAGATGAGCTTAACCTTGACACGAGCAACTATTGGACTAATTTGTTCCCAAATGAGGAATTATGCAAGTTAGACTCTTGATATTTGAGAAGATAACATTTTCATCTTCCACACAGATCAGAAAAGGTACAGTAAATGAAATTAACTATATTCTCATTACTAATGACATGTGACTGCATGAAATAAATACTGTATCTGTAATATATATGTCATTTATAAAGTTGGCTGGCATTATAGGTGGGCCTACCTCAAGGTTACCTGGCAACTGTCACAGTACAATCTCATTTTCACTCACTTTGCCAAATACTAACTGGGTCTGAAATCTTTCATCAGGATGGGAGCAGGGGTGATTGCTTTGCATTTCGATCAGATAGTTTCCCTATTTCTAGACAAAAGAGAGAAGATAATTTTGCCAATGTCAACGCAGTCTGATAACCTTTCTTTGAGAAGATGTACTGTCCTTGTTTTTTGTCAAGAAGAATTAAAGGAAAATGTATGAGTGGCTTATGTACCAGGCTTATGCTTTTTCCTCCATTGTTGAAAATTTGTCCAAATCTGTCCAAATATCAGAAAATCAGCCTATACATGTTCAGTAAGGTCACTAGTTTTTATCAGCTAGTGTTTTCATAGTTGTATGCTAATACTCTACTCTGTAAGGGACTAAGCACAAGCTTTCCTGCATTTGTAAACCCGCAGACCTGTAGGCAGTCATTAGCCCGTGACGCAGGAGCTGAGAGCAAGCAGATTTGCTTATCTTGTACCCTAAAGGTGCCCGTGTAACCTAGCAGTGCCCAACCTAGACATAAATTGGTCCAAAACTCACATCCTAAACAGAGAGTACTGCAGTAACACATAACTCGATCCAAATTACTCTAACTTAGTTCAGGCTAGGACTGTCCCACACACAAAGGAATATGTCATCTAACTCAAAAGATCTATGAAGGGATAGATTTCAGGTTTTTTAAAGAAAAAAGCCATAGACAGAAGGGCTGACTGCGGTTAGACACTGGCAAGGGGCAAGGCAGGCTGATGCAAGGCAAACTGGCCTGGCAAGAACAATGGGTCAGGAAGGCAGTGAGAATAGCTGAAAGCACCTGCAGGAAGAGAGGAGGCATGATGAAGCACAGAGGAGCTAGGGGAGAACTGGGCAGAGTGAACAAGGTGGCTGGGACTGTGAGGAACCATGAAGCTGGATGAGCATCTAGGCTTTATCACAATGCACAGGCTGGACCTCCATGTTCTTTTAATAGCTGTGCTTTTGTGTACAATCTAACTTAAATACAAGTATATATGAGACCGCGTGGAAAGACACATGAGAATGAAAAAAGGACAGTCATCACCTACTGTAAACTAGCTGTCAGGAAATCATAGCAATATTAATTCAGAGCATCTTTAATTTAAACTAAATGTCAAATGTTGTTGTACACATCTGAAAATTCATTGGTGTTTAAATTTTACACAGAAGAACTTCTGGTTTAAGATCTAATGTCTTTTTTTAAAATACACCATATACACAAAATTATTCTGAGAAATTAAGTACCTGAAAAGGGAAAAAGATACCCTATCCTCCAATAAAAGAATAATCCTCCTCAGTCCAGTAGTCTGGCTTCTTATTATTCCCACCTCCCTATTCCTTACAGGCCCAGAAAAAAAAAAAAGAAAAGAGCAAGCCAGTGCAGCTACTGTGCAGCAAACTAAGCTCTTACAGATCAAAGCATAGACAGCACATTGCAGAAGTAAAGGGTTATAGTAGAAAAGCCCCTCTTTCTTCATATCAGTGAGACCTGAAATCAGACTGTTCGGCAGGTTGCAACCGTGGCAATAAAACATAAGGGAAAAGAGTTGCATAGGTCCAGTCATGTAATGCTGAAATCAGTGACGTTTACAGTAGTACTGAAAGCAAGGCGGCTGCTAGGTACGTTTAAGATCAAGCCAAGGAAATGCATTCACACTGTATCCCTACAAATTATCATTGCTCCTTAAAGGACCATCATTCTAATGATCTCACAAACAGTTTCATCTTTTTTTCTTTCTGCTTACCCTACATACTGTACATAGCGAGGAATCCAGTGTGACTACTAGAAACCAGATGAATCTGTAGCCTTGGTTACTAGATCCCTTTTCCCCCAAGAGTTTTTTGTATTTATGGTCTGAGTATATTTGATCTGGAAGCTCCTGAAATCCAAACACAGAACTGCACAAAACCACTAAAATCCCTATTCAAAGTACATGTTGGAAAGCACTGTCTCTTTCTGCTAGATTTTCCATTTAATGTAAGAGCAATTTTCAAAAGCCTGAAAAAAATACATCTGGATAACGGTGCGCCCTCTGAAGCCTACAAGGCTGTGTGCTTGTTTGACTATTGCTGTAATAAGAGCTTCTTTGTGGTTCAATATCCACTTAGCATTGGATTTTCAGATCATGACTTAGAGGCAATTACTGTCTGCTCTTAGCAAGTTGGAAGCTGAGTGCTATACTCTCTCTGATTACATCTCCAGAAAGTATATGCCAATAACGATCTGAGCATTGATTTCACATTGATTAAATCTAGTAGCGAAATATAAAAGGGCATCACTCAATGTGCAAGTTCATCAGACAGTTTACAGCAAACTGTTCCCTTGAAGAACATTCCAAGAAAGCCTCCAAGCACATGACTATACCATAGGTCTACTTACTGGTCAACCTTACTGTTAATTTGCGGTTTAAGTGTAAAATTCAGGAACTTGGTCCTGTGCCCAGCCAGATGGCAGAGATGTGTAAGTAATTGATAGTATCCTAATTCATGTTGGAAGTATTGAACATGCTCTACCTTTGAGATGATGAGAAGTGGTGTCTGCAGGGGCAAGAGCACATGGGGTGTAACAGATCCTTACACCCTTTGCAAGAGCTTTTGAAGTCCAGGGCTTACCTTCCCACTTATTATTGTGAAGAAAGAAGAGTTAAATAGGAAGCAAACCATGTTCTGGAGTTAATTTGCTCTCTTAATTAGAAACATTTCATCTTTCAAATCTTTTAAGTTGGTCTTTAAAGTTGGCAAAATAAGCACCGTTGACTAACAGAGTCAAACCGTATCTCAGAGAGGGCAGCATGGAGGCAGCATGAGAGAAGAAAAGGGAGAAATTTTCTCATGTTTAGTCTTTACATGTGAACATTATATGAATGCATAGAAAGAAGGCTCTGACTTGAATTTTAACACTATTGCATGGTAAAACTGACACCATTCCCCTGAAACTGGGGAATTAATTTCAAATTGATCTATCTGTGTCAGAATAGAATCTGCAAATCAACACTATTAAATAAACTTCTATTTAACCTGTCCCTTTGTGGTTCTCTTTACTTTGCTCTATACTTAACAAATTTAGGGGGTCTGTCACAGAGGAGCCACATATTAAAATTTGGAATAGCAGCATGAAAATCTATTTATCTATTTCAAAAAGAGTGCACTAGGTTGAAAACTTACACAATTTCAGCTGTTCTAGGAATACTTCTAATACTTCCACCCATTTATTTACATGCTTAACACCAAACAGGGTATGCAAATCACAATCCATTTCCTGACCAGCAGAGCTGTAGTTAGGTCTTGCCGACCTTTCTTGACTTTGCATCGCAAGCATCTGACAGCTGTACATGTCCTTGTTTCCTCATAATGAGAGACATCTTTTTCTCAGTCAAAGGCCACAACAGATTTCAAAGCCGTTTATGGCCCCAAATATGTAGAATGCATTTGTAACTTTGAATGACCTACATTTCATACAGCTCTATGACAAGTTGTCTGTTCAGTCTCTTTCTAGACACAGCTTCAGAGAGTTTGGTTTTGCTCATTTTGCATATTCCAAATATATGATGACCAGATGGTACAACCCTGACTTTTGTATTCCAGCCTTTGAGTGTACTGCTGTTACACTTCTAAGATATCTTTCCACAGATTAAGACTAAAGTAATCCTCTAGATTACTGGGAGAAATGTGGAACACAATGAGTCCTCTGAAGTTTAGCTGTCTGGCCAACTTGGAACTCCTGTGATATCAAGTTTAACTCCACCGTTAATTGTAATTTCCTTTCTCCTCAAAGCTTTTCCAGTAGAGTCTGACGGAAGAAAGAGAGCTTTTATAGTTCAAATATTCATGCCGCCTTTTCCTGTCTATTCACTCTTCTTCCCAAACTCTCATATTTCAGAGTAGAGTAGAACTTGAAATGGTACTGAGAAGGGAAGTCAATATGACCAGACTTCATATATGAAGATTAAATATCATACTCCACTGTAGACTGGAATAAAAATGGCTGAGGGAGAACATGGTCAATGCTTAAGAAATCATGAGTCATGGGGAGAAGGCAAAAAGGGAAAGCTTATGTGGTGTTTCTCATAGTACCAAAGTTAGGTAGCATCAAAAACCTAAGCACAAAGAAGATAAAACTGTATGAAAAGCTATTTTCTTATGTTTGTGTGCAACTCAGCTGTGGAACCTGCTGCCACAGGATGACTTTGAAGGTCAAAAAAATAAAAAACGTTCAAAAGTAATTAGATAAATTCACAGAAGAAAAATCTGTCAGGAATTACTGAATACGTAAAAGTAAAACCACTGTCTCAGGAAGTGCGTAGTCTGCAAATTAATAGAAACTGGGAGAGTTTATCAGAGGAAGGGGCACTGTACTCTTTCTACACTTTCTTTAAGAGTTTCCAACTAACTTTTGTCAAAAATAAGCTGCTGGGTAAAAAGGGCATTGATCTGACCCAGAATAGCTGTTCCACGTTCCTGATGTTCTCTTCAATTGCCTTTGCAATTCCGCAGGGACACATGAAGATTATGGTAGATTGAAGGCAGTTGAGTGGATTTTTGCCTTTCCTCTGTCTCTGAAGAAATGTCTCAGCAGGGCCAGAGAAGCTGGTCTCTTATTTCCATGCTGGCATGGATCTCAAGACTTTTGTACCAACTGCTCTTCACAGAATAAACAGTGTAAGGCTATGCTGAACACACACCGCTGAATGTCTGTTAGCTTTATTCACAGCTCCCACTCCAGAGGGTTTCTCTCTGGGATCCCTGCACTCAGCAGCACCCGTCGTCGCTGTGCTTTGCCTTTGTTCAGCAAGGTCATGCTTTGGAGGATGCAGAAAGCAGCGCCTGCTCAGGAACAGCTTCACTGAGCACTCAGCTAGCCCCTGGTAACTCACTGTGTAAGCTGGCAAATGAGAGATGACACCCTGTCATCAGTGGTGTCGTTACAGGCTGGAGAGCCAAAACTGGAAACAAACCCCAACAAGAGTCTTGCTTGTCTGAGTCCTGCTGCCCTCTGGGAGAAAGGAGGAAGGGTACCTTCCTCTGGTATCAGGTGTCACAAAGGTGCTGATGAGCTCATGTCCCAGCTACAGCACCCTTCAAGATTTTTAAGCAATTTGTCCTACGTAAGAGGAGTCACACATACAGATCTTCCGGAGGAAAACTTCTTTTGCAAGTCTGGTCAGCCCAGGCATGGGGGTGCTTCTGGGGAAAGAGCATGATTTTGAAAAATCAGGCTAGGCACCATTTTTGAACCATGGAACCAGGTATTTTTCTTGCCATTAGAGGGTATTATTTAGTTATTTGCAATTAAACTGGAAGTTTCAGGGGACACAGCCCGTGTCTTTGGTCAACACTGTCCATTCTCTGTGGTGTACAATATGCTCTTGACCAAGCATATTGTTAAAATGGCCAAAGCACAGGTAACACACAAGTGATAATGACTAATAGTGGCTCTGTGTGATTATCTCACAGTCTAACATGCCTTTCTCATACTTTCCCACTGCACATTTAGCTCATTTTTAGGATCTCAAAGACTAGAGTGACAGGGCAGATGTGTGCAGGGGCAATGTGGCTCTTTGCTATGGGAAGAAATTTAAACTAGCTGTCTGTATGCTATGGGAGGAGATTTAAACTAGCACCACATTGCTTTCCCTGGCTACTGGAAGGAGCAGAGCCATAGTAGCACAGGGATCTCTGCAGGCAAGCATATGCTGCTCCTTAACTCTGCTTACAAGCCTAGACAGAGAATTGTACTTATACGATTGTTCCTCTGGGTGTTTTAAGTAGCTCGGCTTTGCTTACACACCTCTTGGCTGTGTTCAAAGCTGTGATTATATCCTGGGATATAACCTGCATTCACGTAATACAGAAGATGAGTAGCACTGCCAGGTGAGAGCCACAAAAGCACGCTGCATATCTGACACTGCAATCTGAGTGATAACCGCTGCATCCTGCAGATACTAGAGCTGCGTAGGGTTCTTCTGACTTCCAGTTGGACAAGGCTTGAGCTGTGCAGGGGATCATCAGAGCTGAGTCCTAGGTAGACTCTGTTGTGGTTTAAGCCCAGGCGACAACTCAGCACCACACAGCCACTCACTCACTCTTCCCCCAGTGGGATGGGGAGGAGAAAACATAAGGAAAGGCTTGTGGGAGACTAGGACAGTGAGGGGTCACTCATCAGTTATGGTCACAGGCAAAACAGACTTGACTGGGGAAAAAAATAAAATTTAATTTGTTACCAAACAAATCTGAGTAGGACAAGGAGAAATAAAACCAAATCTTAAAAACCTTCCCTCCACCCTTCCCTTCTTCCCAGGTGCAGCTTTGCTCCCCACTTCTCTTCCTACTTGACAGCAGTACAGCAGTGCAGGGAATGGGGGTTGTGGTCAGTCCACCACGTGCTGTCTCTGCTGCTCCTTCCTCCTCAGAGGGAGGACTCCTCACACTCTGCCCCGGCTCCATTGTGGGGTCCTCCCATGGGAGACAGTCCTCCACCAACTTCTCTGATGCGAGTCCTTCCCACGGGCTGCAGTTCTTCATGAACTGCTCCGGCATGGGTCCCTCCCACAGTCAGAGCCTCCTTCAGGCACAGCCACCTG
>NW_010224973.1:0-11652 GCF_000690775.1 Eurypyga helias
GCCGACACCCCTGCTGAAGCGGGGAGACAGCCTGGGGAGTAGCTCCAGCTGAGGTGCATGTTCACCCCTCAGTGACACGGAGCTCGATGGTCCTGAGGCCCGGATGGGCCAAAAACGGCCTCAGCGTGGCACGAGTTACGATAAACCATCAAAGCGTGCCCAGGTGCTGAATACCTGTTACACCTCGTTGCCATCAAAATCATACAGTACAGGAACAATATCTTAGAGCGTTGAAAATAATACCTGGGCCTTCAACACACTGGGTTTGTTTCCCACGGGCGCCCAGGCCGTCGCCCTGTGGCAGAGCTGGCGCTGGGGTGCAGCAGGGATGGCCTCTTGGGCCTTGCCAGCAAGCCTGAAGGGATCTTCCCTCGGCCCCTCGGAGTGCCCACCTGCTTTCCTCTCAACACGTGGGATGTGTGACAGGGACAGCAAATGTGCTCAGACACAGATGGAGCCTGCCACGTCTGGAAGGCACTGGAGGAAAACAAATAATAAAAAATGTCTGCAATGCGATGTTTATAAACCCGCTTTTCTTGTAGCCAAAAGAGCCACGTGTTACGTTGCTAGTAACATCAACTGTTCAGAGCTATGCTAATGGTTGCTTTATATAACCGGATGGAAAAATCCTTTCCCTGATTTCAGACATTTTATTTCCTTTCTTTACTGGGAGTTGGAGCTTCCTACGCAGAGAAAGCTCGCAAGGAGCAAGTCACATTTTCCAGAGAGTTACGTATCTGGAAAGATGACTAACTGCTGTAGGCTGAGTCACAGTGAAGAAGGGAGCTCTCAGCAAGGACAGAGAGGGGTAAACAACAGCAGCCCCACAGCGAGCGCTCCTCCTCGCTTGCTACAGATGTGATCCCGCACCACTCAGTTGGAGGAGAGCCAGATTCCTTATCTTCAGCTTTTAATTAACCTTGTAAAAATACCCAGGGTTTATGGTGGTTGCTAAACTTGTCAGCGACTCAGCTGGGCTGAGGTTTGGAGTGTCTGAAGGCAGCTGAGTTATGCTTGTGATCAGGCTAAGAGATAGGCTTAGTAGATAAACTTCCTTCCCTTCCTTCCGGTACCAGCCTCTTAACTAAGTATTTGAAGAATGTGTTTGAATTTGATTACACAGAATTGCAGTCCAATTGATTCCAGGTGTAGCTTGGCTCCTAACCATCTATCCAGGCAGGAAAACAGATACAGGCGGGAAAACACACCACTACCAAAGTGGAACTGAGCCTCCAGGCAAGGCTTTTATTTAAAATCCTCGAGGCTGTTGCACATTTCTCTGACCTGAGAAAAGCTCAGCTATTAGAAGAGAGCTCCCTCTCTTAAGCACACCATCACAAAGCAAAGCAAACCAAACTCTCAGCTGCCCACTTCTTGTTGAGAAGTAAAGAGGAGGGCAGTCTTTTTTACCAGGAGTCCAGATACATCAGTGAGGAATGAGAGCTGGAGGGGATCAATACTGAGAGTGTGGCAGGGCAGATTCACAGGTGGCTGTGGGAGCCAAACTCCTGAGCTGTCTCCTTACTGGAAGAAGGGATGTGGTGGAAAAGGTGCTGTGTGTCCAGAAAGGGAAGAAGGAACCTGTGCAAATCAGTTGATGTTTTGCTCTGGACAATGTTGGGGAGTTCAGCTGTACCTTCTGGTACAGGAGGAGAGATGGTTGGGAGGGAACAAGCGTGTTTTGTGAATACAAACCCAGCTGTGGGCCATTAAAACAGCGTGCGAGCCGTGGCTTGTAAAGGAAGCTGCCCTCCCTCTGAGCGTGCTGGGAGCTGACGTTGCTACAGCTGAGCCGGGCTGATGATGAACACTGCAGGGCTGGTTGGCGTTGTGAGCAGTGTGTGTGCAGAAGGTGGAGCGCCTGGCCCGGAACCAGGAGCGAGGCTGTACCACTCGCAGCAAACAGCTCACCCTCAGGAAATGCCATCTGAGCAGTAGCCCAAAGCATCCCATAAAGGAAGGGTGCTGGGAAGAGCCGAGCTTCATTCCCAGCCTCCCAGGGAGGGATTTGGCAGCTCCACCCCAGCAGATATTTCTGCCTGATGTTCCTGCAGAGAAGTGAGATGGGGGTGTCCAGGAACACCCTAATGCTTCGGAGACTGCGCTGGGCAGACCCTTACCTCTGTACAATGACGCTAAAAAAAAGGCTGAGGATAATCTCACCTTTTCAAACCCCACAACTGGAAAGGTTCCAGGCAGAGTGAACTCAGTGAGGTGCTCAGCCAGCCTGAGACACCCCCATGCAACACCGTGGGGACAGTCGCCTTTTGTTCTTCGCATCCCTCTCTCTTTTGGCTGTTGCTACTGCAAGGAACTCCAACTCTTTTTCTGCTTCATTTCCCTTGGCCCAGCTTTTCTTCTGCTCAGCAAACTCGCTGTGCACTAAAGGGCTCTCAGGGACTTTGCCCCTCTGAGGAAACCTTTTTGCTGGAGGAAACATCAGGGTGTTGATCTCTGTCAGTGCAGCAGGAGCACAAGGGAAAACATCTCTTGTGACAGGGTTTGATTGCCAGCTGAAAAAAAGTGAAGTGCCTGCCAGTCACATGGGAGCACAGAAAAGCTTCGCAGATGGAAAGAAAGGCACTGCATTTTCCTCTTGGCCGGCTCTGCCTTCCCCGCAGTGCCAGCAAGGCCTTGGCTCGCAGGCCGCGAGGTCGTGCCGCTTGAGAGCCCGCTGGGTCTGGGTGCACAGGGCTCTTTGCACTCTTACCTATTTTCTGAAAATGGTTCCTAAAAGCGTAATGGGCACTTTGCAGATCTCTAAATAGACCAGACTCTGTCCTGAGGAGCTGACAGCCTAAGGAGACAAGTGCCAGGAATGGGGGAACGGCGGCATCGTACAAACCATAGCCGGGGAGGTGGCACGTGGCCCACCTGCTCAGTATTTTTCCATCACATTCTCATTCATCTGCTCCTCGCAAACTTCCTGCTCTGTTACCCTCCTCAAAAGCTTCTACTGTGTGCTTATTTAGCACGCTGTTCATTTCCTAATTATAGAACTTAACTGACTAACCTCATCCCTACTGGGTTACCACTGCCCACCTTTTTGTCCCCTGTAGACCAGAAGCTCTGGTCTCTTCTTGTGGCTGAAAGTAGTTGATAGAGACCGACTCTCTGCTTCTTTCTGGGTTTCTACCAAACCCAAGAGGGCCCTGACTGCTAATACAGGGAGCTTCACTCATCTTTTCGGAGCATGTGGGCTATTGCATTCCCAAATTCTCTAGGCCAAAAGAGAAATGCCACTGAGCTGAGCACTTTACCAGGCAGTGCTCTGCCAGTTCTGTCCATGAATTCCCAACAGCCAGCTCATTCCCTTTTACCCCACATCCAGCCATATGGAGGAAGAGGTTTTGAAAACCACTCCGTGGCATCAGCATTGCTGCTGGTCCTGCTTCTGGATGCTCTGTGACACCCAAACACTGCCTGGCTCCACAAGCAGCCTCAGTGCTGTAGGGGAATGGTCTGTTTTTGTCTCTGCGAGATGAATCTGTGCCACAACTGAATTTTCCAGGGAGTCCAGTCAGGTGAAATTCCTACCCCTACACAAAAAATTAATAGGCCTAGTAGACCTGTTGCCTGTAGACACTTCCAATGCCACTTCTCACTTGCTTTGAGCTATTTCAGAGCCATTTCTTCCCCTTTATCACACATTTTGGTAAATCAAGACACAGCTGCAGGAGTCAAGCGGTGCTTTGGTGTGGCACCTGTCCCTAAAGCCATCTGCACAGCCAGGGCCTCACGAGCAGGGGAGGTTGCGTGAGAGCAGCAGGTACCTGGCAGGCAGCAAGGGCAGGGAGAGGAGGTGTCTTTGGTGGAAAGCAGGATGGATTGGAACAAACGGATGTAGTAAAGCCAGAAGGATATATGAGCTTCTCCTGGAGTGTTTCCAAGATGTCATACTGCATAAACTATTTGTCTTCCGTTTAATTCTGAGTGGGCTGTCTGACATTTGCCATTATACTGTGTTCTGAGGTTAGAGTTTGGAAAGACTATGATTATCCAGCCTCAGAAAGCCAGCAAGGGAGACTGCTAAAGCCACATTTGTTTTCAGTGGCTGCTTGTGAAATGCTTTCTCTGGAAAAGTTGTCATAGTGGTGCATGAGGCGAATGAGGGGTTGCAATCCTGCAAAGTGAAATGCTCACTGAATCGAACAGTGGGATTATCAGTGGGATTATTATTTTTACCCCTGTAAAAATTCTAATTTTAGTACTGCCTCAGGAATGGGGAAGAGACTCTTCCTAGAGAGGAACATTTATGGAAATAAAGTGAGCAAAGGCAGAAGCTACTGCCTCATACCAAAATAGTGGGAATCTGGATAGATCTGGGAGGTGGGGAGCACACAACAATGTTTGGATAAGTGAGTACAAAGGAAATGATTACGGTTGTGATTTGGGGGGAAAGTTTGATGTTATTATGGTGCAGAGAGCCAGAGCTCTCTTTCCTGGAAGTGTAGAAGGAAAGCAAGACTGAGAGGAAACAGGCTTGATGCTGATGCAGGGATATGGGTGTGGGAGGCTGGTCAAACACAGGAGTATGGTTTGGGGAGGAGGCAGCAAGGGGTAACTTGGATGAAGGGATAATCCAGAGCATCCCCATCTGCCGGATGCTTTCCTGGAGATGCCCTGACAATCACAGCCAAGTAGGGAAGGTCTGCTGACACATCCAGTTGTGAGCTGGGGGTGGCAGACCTCTTCCATGCATAAGGCCTTGGCAAGTTGCAGGACAACCTCCAAAGAAAACAGCAACTACAGAGCTATTGTCATCACTGACCCCACACTACTCCTCCAGCTAACGTCACCTGGTTTTGCAGGAGCAGCACTACCCTTTTGAAAACCCTGCCTGTACCAGCATCGAGTTGAATTATTGCATGGGCTGGAGGAAGTAAACAGTGCTGCTCATGCTGTGTAGCGATCACTTCTCGCTGACACCATCTCGGCTCACTGCGGGCTCCACCTTGCAAAGCTGGTGCCTCAGCCTTTTGGAAATGATGTCTGATTTACTACTACACATGCCTGCTCAGAACAGACCAGCTTTAAAATCCTGATCCATAAAGTTCCCAGGAAATCTATCCTTGAATTTGGCAGTAATGCCTCAAGAGGATTTTGCAGGAGTTAGGCAGGGCTGGACACGTAGGGAGCGTTGCAGGACTGGGAGGATGCATGGCTGAATGATGGTGGTGGAGGTCCACCTTCCAGATCAACAAAGAGCTGCTGTCCCAGTGGAGGCTAGAGGGTGCTGTGCTGCAGGGAATGGGTGTCCTCCTCCCTCCCCGCTCAGCATCCCTTCAAAGACAGGTAAAACTTTGCAGGAAATGCTGCCTTTGAGGTGAGATGAAGACCAAGATGCTGGATGTAGTTACTAATAACCTCCAAGACTTTTTAAGACTAAAATGTCAACCCAGTCTAGCTCATTAGTTAGCACCTAGAAGGTGACATACAGAAAGGGTGGCTTTCCTCAGATGGGTGAAAATGCAAAAAGGAGGGAACAGAGACAGAAGTGGGGGAAAGGAATGAGAAAATGAGGAACAGATCAGAGGATAAGGAAGCTGAATGGAACAAAACCAGAGAATAGAAGAATAAAGAAAGAAAATAGAAGAATAAATGAAGGAGACACAAGATGAAACCAATCCAAGGGTCACGTCAGCTGCTGTGTCAAAATTGAGGGCTGCAGACCTGCTCAGCGATGAAAAGGGAGAAAAAATCAAACAGCTTTTCTTACCGAGCACCACCTCCCCAGGCTCACAGGGGCTGAGGCTGAAAAGCCCTCGGCTGGTGGGGCAGGATCAGCTCCTGTTTATCCAGCTGAGGTGTGGCTAATCCTGAGCCCAACAAAGAGCGGTGCTGAGGAGAGGCAGAACAGGCAAGGGGGGTGCGCAGGAGACAGGGCTGTGTTTGTACAGCGGCTGACAGGCAGCTGCAAGACCAGGCAAAAACACGACATGCTCCCAAACAAGCAGCTCTCTGAGCAGCTCGTTGCTCCCTGGAAAGCCTGCCAGCTAACCGCAGGCAGCCAGAGCGAATGTGCCTCCTGCGTGGGGCTGCACGTGTGCTGCCCAACACAGCCCTGCCACCCCCGGTCTGTGGTTGTGGTGTCACTGTCCTCCCTCCTGGCAAATCTGCCCTGTCTGCCAGCAGGCAAGGCAAATATGCAGGCATAGCTAGAAGAGGAAGAAGCGCAGGTAGATGTTTCTTTACCTTCCTAGGTCTTGTGGAGGACAGCCTACCAAACAGGAGAAGATGCAGGCATTGCAAAGGAGGGAGATCACAACGGAGACCCGTTTCACAGCTGCCCTGAAGGGCCTGTACCTACCTCCGGGTCACGGAGAGGTTCTGGTATTCTTTTTGGTGGGCAGCATCTGTATGGTGTGGTGTGCCCATGAGCCAGCCCTGCTCATGGAAATGAGCCACATCAGTTCTCCATGTATGTGACCTCCTTCTTATTTTCCACCTCGAGCCTGGGTTGGGATAGCAAGGACTGGAAGGGAGCATCCTAAGCTGGACACATGGAGTTACCTCCCAAAGCTCCTAATAACTGTCCTGGCCCCACAACATGCACCAAGGAGGTGCTGGAGCTGCATCCATAGGTCCCTGGGGAACATCTTCAGGAGGCACAAATGAACGTGGCCCAGAACATGGACTGAAAGAAATGCTCCGGGGGACTGCAAAGCTCTGTTTGGAGCTAGGAGGGGCTGTGAAGCCCACACGTTTTCACTCATTGTGCCTACTCTGGATGTCTGCAGCAAGAGGTGCTGGGTTTACTGCTGGGGCTGTCAGGGCAGCAGCCCATTGCTAGGTGAGGATAAGCGGGGACTCAGCACTTGAGCTGGGAACATTTAACTCCTCCAACAGCCACTGGGAGAATGCAGAATAGGTGGGATTTGCATCCAGTGTCAACTGGGCTGTGGGGCAGAACAAAGAGGAAAGCGATAATGATAATGTGAAAATGCCTGGAGGGGGGTTGATGGCAGAAGTAAATCAGTTCATGGCATAATAAACGCTTTGGTGAAAGCGGAACAAAGTAATTGGTGTGGTGGGAGATCCCACTGAGAAGGAGGGGTGATTGCAGATGACATATGGAGTATGACTAACAGTCTTAGAAACACATTCACATAAACTTCCCAGCAGAGAGGGAGAAATGCTTGGGAGACTTTACAAAGGCCTGATACAAAACTGAGCTCTAGGAGACCTCCTTTGGAGGAGGTTTGTGAAGCAGCCAGGGGATGGGTGGATACCCCTGCCCCTCAGGACACTCCTGTTCCTGCTAAGAAGGTCTTCACTGCTCCAAATGGCGTGTATGGAAACTGTATGGAGATGTCTGTGGATGCGCAGAGCTCTGGGCTGGCTTCCTGCCCAGGAGCTGTTGTTGCTCCTGAGACAGGAGGTAGCACAGCCTCAGGCAGAGTGCCTGGGGAGGACACAGCTGCCCCAGCAGTCCTGCCGTGTCCCCTGCCTTGCGTCCCCTTGGGTGCGTGCTGCCCTGGGACTGGCTACGTGCGCTCCTCCATGGTGGGTCCGGACACCCTGACCAGGCAACTGCCCCAGCTGGTCCGTGGCTCTCACAGATGGGTTTCATTGAGGACACATGTCTGGCTTGGAGGTTGTTTTCATTTCCTTTTGAGGAAAGGAGGAGTCATGGGAGAGGAGTAACTGAGCAGCTGAGCCGGCTCTCCTGGACACAGGCTGTGGTGCAAAATGAGCTCCTGCTGCGGTTTCCACTGTGGCTCTGGAGGCTGCAGCCCAAGGCGCAGGAAGCGGTGGAGAAGGACCTTAACCTGTGTGCCAGCAGTGCAGGATCTGTCCAGGATGGGAGAGAGACTAAATCACAATGGGTCTTAGGGTGGGGGGTTATATGGCTCTCTGCCAGCACAGGAGCTCCTGCAGCAGCTCCAGGTGAAGGCACCAGGCTCCAGGAGCTTCCTCCCAGAGCAGAGGTCCTACAGGAGCCAGTGTCCTGAATCGATGGTCACCAGCCACCCCACGCAGGGGCACAAGTGGCTCCAGGTGTCCTCTGAGGGCTGCTTTGGGCTGCAGGAACCAAGGGAATAAGGAGCCGTCTTTGACGTGTGATCACCCTGGATGCTCCCACGGGGTTGGGTGTGCGAGAGAGATGGAGGTGTGCGGGAACCTGTGCTTTCCTGCTACAACCAGCCATAGATGTGACTACTGAAATGTGTCTTAAAAGGCCCCAAATATGCCTCTCTTCAGAAAGAAACAAATCTCAGAGCTGTGGCAGATCTCTCCTTGCCTGCCAAACTCTGGGGGATCAGAGCAAGTGGGAGGCACGGAGAGGGTGGGATGGGTAGAGTTCAAACCCTCTCATTATGCTCCAAGATACAGAGATCAAAAGGCAACTTCAGAAATTAATAAGGCCCCCGCCTGGGTTGAGTGGGAGTGGAGCGTGCCGTAATGAGCAAACTGCCTCTTCTTCACCAGCCGGTAAGACGGGTTCTGGGCTCCTTGCAAGCCCTGTGGCCCAGCTCGTTAGAGTTCATTACTGTCGTTACATATTCATATAGCATTAGTGCCATCAGGGCCCTGATGTTTGAACAAGCTGCAAGCTTGCCTTGAGCCCTACGAGTCTTGGAGGACCTTTCATCAAGCATTTACCAGAAACACACGCACCAAATGGATGGCTTGAGTAAGGAGGGGTCTTGTGAGCATGATAACAGGATGAGGATCCATCACTAGCCACAGAAACCTGGGTTATCAGAGAAACCTCGATGATAAAGTTATCAAATACACGATTTAGTGCTTTGCGTCAAGGCAGGAGCTTGCCAAGACCTTCCTGAAAAAGAACAAAAGAGCCATGGCTTATCTGCCTACAGCATCTGCTCGGTGCTTGCGCATGGTCAGGCGCTGCGGCTGCTGATCCGTAAGAAGTTTCGATTGTGCATCATGGCGTACCATGGGGTGACGGTTTGCCTTACAGGATGGATGATTTCAACCAACAGGCTGGAGAGGGGCAAGGCCAGTCTGGGATGTGGGCTCTGCTCTGTCTATCCTGGGAAGTCCTCTGAGACAGGCACCGCAGGCAACCACCACCACACAGGTGCTTAGTCCTGGCCAGTGGTCAGGGATGATCCATCCTCAGTGGGGAGACAGCTGTTTCCCAGGTGATTCCTCCTGTAGCAGATACAAGTAATCTCTGGAAATGCTGCTGTTACCACTGGCTGCTGAGGAGGTACCTTTAAGAGGCTACAGCAGTGTGCCTACCTTTTAGATGGGTGAAATAAAGTTCTTCCCTTGAGCCCCTCCAGCCTCTGGTTTCCCATCTGTCAAATGAAGATGAAAGCAACACCTTTTTTGTTGGAGGTATGCATGGATAAATCCTTAAAGACTGCAAAGCACTCCAGTTCAGAGAAGGGGGTTATATAAAGGTGCTTATATTAAGCACCTTACACAGATACACCAGCTTTAATCTGGATATAATCTTGTTTATTGAGGTTAGAGAAAAAGACTTCAAGTTAAACTGTCTGGGATCACATCTGAGCTCTGACACGCTCAGCAGGTGGGAATGGAGCAAAACTGGGGGGACGGTGGTGCCCTTCGCCTTCTTCCTTTTAAATCACAAAGTTTTACGTACCCTGAAGGGCACTCAGTACCAGAGCTTTCCATGCCCTGAGGATATTCAGTATCTTGGTTTCTTCAGATAGTCCTGAAGTTCCAGGTACCTAAACATTAGCATCTCTAAATCGAAAGCCTGAGCTTAAAGGAACTGTCGCACTTTTAGTGGAAAGGGCAGAGAGTGTGGAAAGCTTTTTTTTTTTCTCTAGAAAATAAAGAGAAGTCCAGCTGCATGCAAGGATGGTCCCAGCCAGCGGATGTATTCCGCAGCCGTTGGAAACCACGTGCTGGCATGCTGGCGGGCAGTGATGCTGGCCAGGGCTGCAGGACGTTAGAGATGCTGGCACTGAGCACTTGGTTATCCTGTTAGAGGGATTAGGAGCAGACTGGGGCTTAATCCTCTGCGAGGGTGCCACGGATCTCTTCTCCTTCCAGCTCGGAGTGGCTAACACGTGTAGCAGGACAGGAGGCTTGATCCCATGGGGCAGGAAACCTTCCCGGGACCAGTGCTGGGGCCGGAACCACAACTTTGGGTTTGAGGAAAGAGCCATGCCTGTGAGGGATGGGGCTGGATACCTCTGCCAGGGGTTTTTTGAGCTCTTGATGCTGGGGTGAGGGAGGAAAACCATGTTGCAGGGAAGGGAGCATTTCGGGTGGGGAATCCCACTGGGGTCTAACGACTGCCTTTCTTTTGAGATAAACCTAAGCCACTGAACTCCTTTATAGGACAGATAGCTGAAACAATAGGGCTACCACCCAAAAAATGATCTGTGCAAGGGCTGAGCCGGGCTTTGCTGGAGGGGGAGATGTCATTGCTACCTGATGGTGGGGTGGAGGGGTCCTGTGGGTCAGAGGTGAGTGTCTAAGAGGGAGTGGAGAGAAGGAACACGAACCATATTGATACCTGAGCCATCACTGCAAACTCATCAGCCGTGAGACACACCCTGACCAGTTTTATGATAGATGGGGGCTTTATACTTGACTAAGGGGCAGGCTGCGTATTGTTCGCCTCCCTTGTTCACAGGAGAACACCTTTGTATGAGCTTGGAAATAAAGAGGATTGCATCAGAGAAATGTGCAGCCCCATCACCTATTTTCCTCTTTATCACCCCAGCTACGGGAACCAGGATATCGGCTATCTGCATGGCTCAGAAAGGGTTACAGCACAGCAACGCCTGGCAGATCTCCATGCAGAAGAAACCAAACCCAGTGGTAAATCCTGCTATAACAAGGCCTAAGTAGTCCCTGCAGAAGGGAGTAAAATTATGCCTGACCTTCGACTTACCCAACTCTTTCAAGCAGAGCCATCCCTTGCAAAAACTTGGCAGCTATATGAACCCAGGGTGTGGTGTTTGCCTGTGGGGGCTGTCTCCATTCTTCACTGCTTCCCTGTCCTTGACAGGTTGCTCCTCTCTCTTCTGTCTCCCATAGCCAGAACTTCTGTCTTCCAGCTGGAACAGCACAGGCTCTTCCCAACCCCGATTCCTCACTGGGATCTCCCACTCCATCTCAGATATCCATTCAAAGAGCCACTGGTGCCTCCAGGAAGCACCATCCCTATAGAAAGCATAGCTCCGCCTGGCCTCCACCACTTGCTTTTTAATATCCTTTCCCATGCATGTTCCTCGGGACATCAGCATTTGTGCCCCAGGGGACAGAAGGAAAACATTTTGCTTTCTGTTTTTAGAGAGGCTGTTGATTTTTCTGCAGCTCCCTCTGGGTCTTGCATCCTTTCTGAGAAATATCCAGGCAGAAACCCCTCAAAAGGCCAAACACCCTTGTCCTAGTTCCTTGTGCACAGGCCTGGGAATCTTGCCCTGCGCTCTCCTCCCCCTGACCTTGTTTTCCTCTGAACACCACATCAGTAATTACTCTGAGGTTGAAGGGTTATTCGAAAGCAAGTAATGTGTCTTGTCCACTCCCTCCTCTCCATCCGCTGTTTCTCCCCACACTGGACTTAAACGCTGCCTAGAATTTCCTTTGTGTCACTATTAACTGAAGGAAACATCACCAGCAAGGGGAGTGGGTCTGGGTGTGAATACCTGTCCCAGTTGCCTGTGTTCTTCATGCCCTGGTGCTCCAGGAATG